>NW_003208655.1:0-130679 GCF_000006405.1 Perkinsus marinus ATCC 50983 | reverse complement strand
AGGCGGCGCTATAATGCGAGATTCGTTTTAGTTCTTTGGCGAGCCACCTGCAAGCTCGAGGAATCGACGCAGGCTACCATGTGGGTACCATGCGTATGATCACGTGGTTGACGAAGTATGGTGTCCAGAGTAAGCGTCTTCTTGTGCTCCTCTGCTACTTCTGCTGAGAGTATTACGACTTTATCAGATTACATGGTCAAGCGCGTTGTTGATCTTGTGGACTTCGGTGTGGATGGTATCACACCATACACCAAGGGGGATAGCTGTTTTCAAATCGATGCTCTACGACTGGCCATCCAGTTCGGCCCTGAGGCTGACTTTGATGGCCCCGAGTTTAAGGAGTTCAGTAAGCACTACGGCTAGGGCTCTCCTAGGACATGAACTGTAGTTGCCCTGTTCGATGAGTGCATCGGTACGTCCCAGGCAGTTCTACGAGACATCGGCAATGAAGCAAACTACGCTAGGTTTATGTAAGGCGCTCCTACTTTAGCGGCTGTCACTGCGTTTGTGTCTTAGGCAAGAGTCTGAGACTCATCCTGCGGTATTAAATCTTCGTAGGAAGGTTGCTGACTGGAGGACGCGATATATTGTGTAGGAGGTCAGTCGAGTTGAGTAGTATGCAGATATTACTATGGATTCCTTGATCCTATACTGACCTTGTAATACGCCTATCACTTGCTGCACTTCACTGACTGCTTTTCTCATACATGGCATGTGTTGGCCTTCCTAGTTCTACAGCGTTGTTTGCGGTAGTTGTGAATACCAATGACTGCAGCGGCGGCTCGTAAGAGGTGTGAGTCTATCTTAAGGCTTCAGCGGAGGTGTTTTCGCTTATACTGTAGCAGAGTGCCATGCATACGGCTCAGGTTCGACCCCTCTACGACATGCTACGCCTCTAGAGGGGATCTGATGGGTATGCTCAGTAGAGCTCAGAGGGGAGTCATAAGGGGCGATCATGACCAACGACAGTTGGATCAGTTGGAACCTGCTCAGTTCAGTCGACTATGTGGTAGTTGCTTGCTTTACTTGTTTCACTCACAAGCAGAGGAATGCTTAATTAGAGTACTTCGTCCCAAGTAGCAGTAGCAAGAGTAGTGCTGCCTTATGCCGTATGTATCCAGCCCGAGCCCAGGCCTTAGCTCACAGTGCTGTGGAGTACCAAGCAATCTACTCGGATGTCGACCAAGTGGGTGCCGTCTCTGGCGAGGCTGTTGTCTCCTTGTTGCTGGTCTCAGCTCCTGAACTTGGTAGAAGCTCTGGCTCAGCCGGCTGCTCTTGGTGCCCTCTCGCCTCTGACTAGAAGAGCTCTTGATAGGATCCTTCTGACTCGTCTGCGACAGTGCTCTTCCTACGAGCCTGATGTTAGTGTGCGGTTCATGATCGCCACTTGCAAGATCGGCTGTGCTTCTGAGCTGCTATCCCTCCTTAGAGGGAAGGGGTTGGTCCCATCTAGTCTGGCCCTCTGTATGGATGCCCTTGCTGCTTTATCCTTTGTGAATGGTGATGGTCATGAGCATTGCGAAGGTATAGTGGAGGATCTACGAGCACAGACCCGAGTGGTGAGGTCGTCTTGAGCATTGTGGAGGTATGAGCGTGATGCTTTTGCAGTTGCTGTCAACAGTTGGCACGGTCACGACCGATACCAACCCAGTGCGAATCCTCAACCTCTTCGCAAGGGCTCCGGGTGGGACCACGTCAAGCAAGTCTCAAGCCTTCCTCCGCTATCTCGCATCACAACGGATATCTCCCTCTATCGCGGCATACGTTGAAGTTGACGATTGGATCCAACTTGTGCCAAATTTGGGTTTCATTGCTCAAGGGAATGGCAGTCCGGCAGTAAGAGTGCGGCTGTAGTGGTTTATGAGGATACTGGTTTATTCATACCATCACAGGTTGAACACAACGCGTTGTGCGCATTGTTCAGTATTGTGAGTTCTAGAGAGTTAGTATGAATATTGAAGCGCACAGCGTTTGGAGTTTTCATTTCAAGTACTCGTGCTCAGTCACATACGACACTGCCAGCATATGTGGTACGGCTGGTCTTGCTACTAGTACGGGAGACTTACCCACGACTGAGATCCCTCAGTGCTGAGCAGCTGTTAGCGATATCATCTGGGCTATGGTCTAGGCCCGTCAAGTGGGGTTGTAGGAGCTAGGGGGTTCTTGCCAGGTTGTGGGGGTAGGTACAATGACGATTTATACAGTGCCACGCTGGTGGAAGCATTGTTGCAGTATAAGGCTGGCTTGACTCCACAACAATGGGCGTTGTTCCTTCGCCACATCCAATACGTTCACGTCTCTTTACAGCGTAGAGTTTACACTCAGGGTGAGAGTTTACATTATTCACATTTCGATCCGCATTCGAAGTGTCTCAGGTCGTCCCTTCATCCCTCCGGAATTACCGATTCCCGAATCTCTCGTGAAGGAGCCTATCCGACCTACATTGAGTTCTAAAGTGGCCCGAGGCCGTCCCGTACTAAGCGGGTGCCAAGCAGTGCTACGGCCTCGGAAGAACGAACAGTGTTGGTACGACTACCCCCGACAAACATGCGTTGACGACATGAGTGTTTCCGAACATTACCACCACAGTGTTTTTCGTTTTCAAGTGGCATCATAGCATGCGGGTCTTTGGAGGCTGTCGAGAATTCCTAATCATCTGCGATAGTGTGGAATTGCATGTGCCCGGTGAGAAGTGAACATCAGCTTTCCATCAAGACTGCGCGACGGGGGATGTGCCGTATGTGCTGCTTGCACTTGAGCTATATGGTGCCTCCCAAATTCTGAGATTCCATCGATCAGACCGTAATAAGTCTGGAATCAGGCTTTTCTTTGGGGAGAGCTGTCGCTGTCCTCGTACTGAACATTGGAGGGGAGACCGTCAGCGTGCCTTAAAGGTTGTGTTAGGAGTTTCAAAGTCTTAAATTGGATGTCTACCTCTGCTCTGTTGTTGAGACGCATTTTCTTCAAGGAATGGAAAATAGTAGAGCCAAATTCGTTGAGTATGGTCGGCTCTCCACGCGAAAGCATTACCGTTGAGTTGTGGTTTAAGGCCTCTGTCACATTAAACAGGCCTTGATGGAGAGTTTCTCAGCTTGAGCTCGTATCACCCAATCCATGCTGTTTTCGCGCGAGTCTAATCGCCTCAATCACGGAGTGTCCCGCTCGCTCTCAATCGCTCACGTCATTTAGCCTTCCTCATTGTTCTCAAGCATCCTCTCTTGTAACGCCAGCCCTACATTTCTTAGCTTTCTGGTTCTCTATTCCGCTGAGAATCCTGTGTAATTTGTGCCACTTGCATCGTCAAAGCTATCATCGCCATGAAAGTTCAGTCGGTGGTGGTATTGTCAAGTTACTGTTGTTGTTGTCAGTTCATTGTCTATCGATCTCCGAATTCACCATGGGAAGAACTAACGCTTGTGAAGCTCAGCGTAAGCGTATTGATAATGCAAAAAGGCAGGCTAAGCACTCTGGGAAGGGTGGAGATTCTCAACTGAAGAACAACGCTGCCGTAAGGCCTTGGACGATCTCCCTTCTTTTCCAGTGCCTTCCCTCTTTCAGTCCCAGACTCTAATGTGTAGTATCTGCAGGCAAACATTCATGTGCACTCAGAAGAAGCTTCTTCCTTCTCACGCTGAGAGGTAGGCATCGCTTTAATAGGTACTTGTGAATGACTGTTTTCATGTTTAGTAAGCATCCTAAGCAGGCCTTTGCCGATTGCTTCCCGGGCGTTACTGTATAAGAGCGTTACTCATACCATCACTTGTTCACTTCCTCATTATCGGAACTGTGGTTTCTTTCCCATATCTCACCTTGTGTTTAGTAGAACCAGTGAGGTCAGGCATGGCGTGCTGGAGCTGATACTGACGGGTGTAGGGTCGTATACTACTATGGAGCCTGGATGCAGCAATAGACTTTGGGCTGCAGTAAACCTGGGTCTGTGAGGGTCATGCCCATACAGCCGCGATGGTATCAATGTAATGTTGTAACTCATCGTTAGATCGCAGACAGAGTAGATGGAAGCTTTGATACAGGATTCGGTATCGCATGATCATATATCCATCCGAGGTTGTTGTTGTTGATAATCTGGTCAAACACACCAAGTATGTCGTGCTGCCCTACTGATAAGACCCAGGCCCCTGGCTCTGGCTATGAACCCAAGGGCACTTTTGTAATAAACCATGTCGGCTACTGTTTGTTATGTGGTTGAATTCTGCCAGACCACTATAGCTGGGCTGAAGTGTTATACTGTTGGCAGTGGTAGGAATGGGGTGGGGGTAAGTAGCCAGCCTTCCTCTTCCCTCTCACTGGTGCTATTATCAGATTCTGGCTATCTACGACATTTTCGGTATGCACAGTAATACCTGCGAGGAAGCTGATCGCTTGTCGGAAGGTTAGTCTGCGGCTCCGCTTGGTGGTCCACCTCGAGTGCTAGGCCTGGAGGACGCCTTAGTGGTCGCTCCTGACTTCTTCCATGGGAAGCCTTGGCCTGCTGATAAGTTCCCTCCCAACACTCCAGCTGTGAGTTGGCGTCACTTGTCTATTGTGCATCATGATGCCGTCTCAGCTCCAAAAGGAGATTGGCGAATGGTTGGGCGGTCCAGCTGCACCGGCTGCTCAAGTCGAGCCTGCCAGTGAGGGATCACCTTTCAACCAGCGGGGAGGACAAGCCTTTTTCAGGGGCTGTGGCAAAGTATATGATCGAAGAGTGCGGAGTTAAGAAGTTAGGCACTATCGGTCACTGCTGGGGGGCCAAGGTCGGCGTCCTCATGGGGACCAACCCCCCGGAACTACGTGCCCATGCGGGCCCTCATCCGAGCTTCCTCACTAAGGAGGATGGACTTAACGTGAACTCGAGAGTTGTTTGTCTAGATGAAAATGATATCGGGGTCAGGCCAAACTACCAGCACTGTATTTCGAGACTAAGGATGACGATCTCGCTGCTTTTGAAGAGGGTAGGGATGTGGGGAAGTTGTCACTAGGGATGTCTGTGGTTAGGTGTTCGCGAGGCGGGGGTTAAGAATGTCACGGTGACTAAGTACAAAGATACCTTTCATGGCTTCCTGGCTGGTCGCGGTGACTGGTCGCAACCCGATCAGAAAAAAATCAGTGACAGAGTAGTTCCCATCACCTGATTCGTCACAACATTACGTCCCCTCAGGCTATCGCCGAGCTCATCGACTTTTACAGGAAATGGCTGTTGTAGAATTGATTACTTCCCCCACGATTTTGTTTCACTTCTCACAAATGACGACTTTTCTCCACGTCATGCGAGTTCTTATTCAGTGATTTGCACTTAGGAAAATCACACGTGGTTTCAGTAACCACTCATGTTGTTCTATGTTGAAGCATCAATCATCTGTATACCCTCTATCTCTCAATTCTGAGTACAACCAAATAAGATATTGGAACTTCACTTATGTGGATTTCGGCCAGATTGAATCTTTGATAAACATCTTGTTTCGTTTTAACGGGTGATTAGCACATCCATTTTTGCGATAAGCTCAAGATGAAAACTGATAACCCAAGGCGAAGATTGGTTATGGAAATGATCAGAAGGTACATATAGACGAAAAATAGACCGATGGGTTAGATATTGAAGCAAACAAACACATCCTTCAAAGACACAAGGAATAGTCATCAACATAGTATCTCGATAACTCAGGAACTGAAGCAGATAGTGTCATCGTGGCGTTGTCACGGCGACTGCAAATGGTGACAACGGTCATGTCCATATGGCCAAGGCACTCATTGCACCATAACCGACTAGTAACGCCACGAACTGAGAGAGAATACCAACTAGTGAGGAGCTAGCTAAAGGCAGGGATACACTAGACTACTACCACTACATTCGGTATCACATACGCATGGCTACACCCACTACTACCTTCCAGATGATATATGAGGAACCCGGTTTGAATGACATAGGAACGAACTCAAGAGCACCAACGTAAAGGAACGTGCCAGCTGCCAAGGCGCTACAGACACCGCTCAATACCTCTGACAAAAAGCAGACCGAATTCGATTACACTAAACACGGCAGAAGGGAACCATCTGAATGCTACTACTACCTGTATCGCTTTCAGCAGCCTCAAGACCCCAACCTATGGCAATGCCGGCTGGGGTCATAAATGCAAAGATAACACTAAAGATGACCATTCGCCACTTGGAGACCTTGGCTTCAATGAAAGATGCGCCCAATGCATAGGCAGCCAGACCCTTGTGAATTGCTATAGCAATAAGGGTCGAGGCTATCTGTGATGCATTGTTACTTGCACCCAATGAGAGACCTTCGAATATAGAGTGTACCGATAGAGCTAGGAATATGAATATTGCCGAGGCTTCGGACATGTTCACATCGTGGTGATGCATATCTTTGGAGGCATCGTCATCAGCAGAAGTAAGTTGAGATGATGTGGAGATCTGCGATGACTGAGACTCGATATCATGAGGGTGTGTATGACTCGCATCACCCTTGAAGAGCTTAGGGGACTCTTCTTTCCGCTTGACCTGGTAGACATCGACAGACTGTTCGATCATCAATAGTATTATGAACATTATACCACAAAGCATGTAAGGGAAAGGGTAACCGTTCATTAACTCTGTTAAATTGGCCAAGCTCTCAACAGAATCCGACAATAGATGGACAAGGCCAGTGGCGAGTAGTACTCCTGCTACCAACGCGCAGCTTATCTCATACAGCTTTGTTTGGGATATCCACCGTGACAGGAGAATGCCGATGAAACATACGACGACGTTGATTGCGATGGCAAGCCCTTTCCACAGGTCCAAGTCGGACGACATTTAGACAGAAACAACCCTTACAACAAAGCCATCCCTCCTGATGAGAACGATTAACGTTGCCAATACCGCAGGACCTACGACTAGCCCATACCACAACGCAACGACATATGTCAGATAGAGAATGATCAGATGACACTACCGCGTACATGGGACGAGTGTACACAAACAGTGATACCGATGAAGATAACATTTGCCGTATCTTCATCGGATAGTTAACTACCATAATGACTGTGTTGCTAACAGAAACTTGCTGCCTTCTACACATTCGTGCCAGAGCCCAGCTCTCAAGATACAGACAGCACCGCCATGATACAAACCAAGCATGAGGGACACGTCGCTAGACGGTAATAATAACCACGCAATAGCGTATTCCTGCACATGAACGGATAATACGTTACAACATCAACTGAGAGCTAGCACTGCTTTCAGCTTCGAGAGTGGAATACCACAACAGGAAGGGAGAGAGTTGACTACAGACAGTCCCCAATCGAACACAACAGTAATTATATTTATTGAGAAGTCTATGTAGATAAACACTATCCTGTTGGAAGGGCTCACGTGACACATGGTGTCGTTAACCCGAGAAATGAGAGAAAACGATGGAAGTTGGATAATTTGACCTGGGAATCACATTACTGATTCGAAACGTGAAGTCAATGACTGTGATGATTCAACCATGAACTTCAGCCCATATAGGAAGTATAGCCATCAGCGAGAAACCAGCTATGAATGATAGGACCTAAGAGAACTATCGAGGCGAGACCTAGTCAGTAAGAAAATATGCCGGTATTACCTTAAATATGAATCTGCCCCTATCGTGCCTAAATGTAACGGGGAAGAACTCCATGACACTGACGTATATGAACGTGCCAGCAGCCAGGGAGTTGGCGATACCACTGAACAAACCTGAGCTTGCGGGAATGAACAATCATTGGGCTGATCGACTTACCTGCACTCTCTTCACCACGACTACCGAGCCAACCAATGATGATGCCAACCGGAGTACCCATGGCAAAAATGAGTCCATATAAGAGGACTCTGTAACGACTAACCCGGGCCTCCACCATATTGGCACCGAGAGCGAAGGCAGCCAAGCCTTTATGCGCCAATATAGCCACTAAGGTACCGTAGAGGTCGTCAACCCCAGAGGCAACCCCAGTGGCCATACCTTCCAAGATAGAGTGGACAGAGAGAGCCAAGAATACGAATATTGCCGAAGTCTCCGAAAAGACGTTGGAATGCATATCCGGCTCTAAAATTCGCTCATCCGAATCTAAATTATCAGATGGACGTTTGACGGGGACTCCATCGCATAGGCGTTCAGATAACAAACTTTTCCGTTCGTACCACACATGAACACCTTCCTCCACAATTGCGAGGAACGCAACGGCCATAGCACATAGGAGGTAGGCAAATGGATACCCGTTGAGGTTATCCAACGACCACGACTGCATCCCTTCAACTCCTTCAGGAAGGCTATGAGTGAGGCCAACAGCAAGCAGAACACCACAGGCCAGAGCACAACCGAGAGGGAAGAGCTTGGACTTTCGGGAGTAGAACGATATACACATTCCCAGGACTGCTGTGGCGAGTGTGGCGAAAATGGATATCAACTTCCAAACCTCGAGAGGAGACATTGGGTAGGCTCAAAACCACGCTAATTCAAAGAGATGAATTCCTACACTAACTCAGAGAAATGAACGACAAGATATCGCGTACACTTGAGATCTTCATATATCTCAATATTATAGTCAGTCCTTCCCCAAGCATGAAGCCCCGATTATGAAGTCCTTCAATTGACCCATTCAAGAGGGGCGCCTACTTGAATGCATTCCCGACGCTACTATGATCTTCAAAGCAGGGACGCTTTCACGCATGATCTGTCCTCACTACACAGCACGCATGCACACTTGTCCACCGATGCGGGGCGGCTATGCCACTCGCTCCACTACCGTAAGATATGCCTCAGGACAATCCATTTCGATGTTAGTAAGGTGATCTTCGTTCGGGGGAAGATGTGCGATGGCTGAAGTTGAACGCGACGTAATATGTTGCTATGTGGGACTGTGCTGTATGTTTGGTGGTAGCGTGCTACAAAAAGGTGCCGCTCTCTACCGCACAAACTGGTCGAGCATCAATAGAACCTTAGGTTGTCGAACGTCACTTGGACTCCACCTGTTGGAATGCCCAATAGGAAGTGAAGGATAATAATTCACCTCATGGTGAGAGGTAACGGATCCGTGGGGTACCGAGTATGTATGGCATTTGTAATCCAAACTCAGGATGGCAGGTAGGATCTTAAAAGTGAGTTCTCCTCACTTCGCGATGCACTCTCAAAGACAGTATGACTAGGTGTGTCGGGGGTTGCCTTGATAAGGCAGTACACGGCTTTGCCCGTAAGGCGTCTTATGGGCACGCTAGTAATCGTGTGCTCGCGCAACTTGTGTAATTGAGTCATTGTTAGGAAGCGCGTATTTCTGCAGTAATTCAGTGTAACCCAAAAGACGACGGCTGCACGTTCTATTCCGGGCTGCTGCGTTATCCCTAACTTGGATCTTCTCTCTACTCTTCGTCGAACTTCACCCTTCATTTCACGCGCACGCCCTGAATATCTCTCCGCGTCTCCCGAAAGTTTCGGGTTTCGGCCGAAACTGCTCGCCTCTGTATTCCTCTCCGAGTGTTTTACGCCTGTAAACTACCCGGCGGGAGTCTCCCGTTATCTACTACCTAGAAAGTACTGCCTATCTAGGATTGTGTCTCAGTCGCTTCCGTTGTCTCAAGGTGCACCAATCGGTGCGCCAGTGCGAACTCATTTCGGGTACCAAAATTCCTTAATTTCCGAAGAACTCCTGATATTTCCTTTTTTCAAATAAAAGTCGGCTTTGACTCTGCACCTCGGGGGAGTCCAGTGCTGCGATCCCCACCGGCTCGTTAGTGGAGAGCTTCTGTACGACTGCGAGCTGCCCTCACCATGCTTTTTCAAAGTGCTGTCTCGTCTTCTTCGCGGCTCCAGTTTACTCTTGCACGTATCTAATGTCCTCTCTCGAGGTTTGGAAGTTGATATCCATATTGGCTACATTCGCCGTAGCAGTTCTGGGAATGTGGATATCGTTCTACTTCCGAAAGTCCAAGCTCTTCCCTCTCGGTTGTGCTCTGGCCTGTGGTGTTCTGCTTGCTGTTGGCCTCACTCATAGCCTCCCTGAAGGAGTTGAAGGCATGGAGTCGTGGTCGATCGATAACCTCAACGGGTATCCATTTGCCTACCTCCTATGTGCTATGGCCGTTGCATTCCTTGCAATTATGGAGGAAGGTGTTCATGTGTGGTACAAACGGAAGCGTTCGTTATCTGTACACCTATGTGATGGAGTCCCCGTCAAATCTCCATCTGATAATTTAGATTCGGATAAGCGAATTTCGGAGCCGGATATGCATTCCAACGTCTTTTCGGAGACTTCGGCAATATTCGTATTCTTGGCTCTCTCTGTCCACTCTATCTTGGAAGGTATGGCCACTGGGGTCGCCTCTGGGGTTGACGACCTCTACGGTACCTTAGTGGCTATATTGGCGCATAAAGGCTTGGCTGCCTTCGCTCTCGGTGCCAATATGGTGGAGGCCCGGGTTAGTCGTTACAGAGTCCTCTTGTATGGACTCATTTTTGCCATGGGTACTCCGGTTGGCATCATCATTGGTTGGCTCGGTAGTCGTGGTGAAGAGAGTGCAGGTAAGTCGATCAGCCCAATGATTGTTCATTCCCGCAAGCTCAGGTTTGTTCAGTGGTATCGCCAACTCCCTGGCTGCTGGCACGTTCATATACGTCAGTGTCATGGAGTTCTTCCCCGTTACATTTAGGCACGATAGGGGCAGATTCATATTTAAGGTAGTATCGCTATCTTGTCTCTTCGCCCATATCTTCCCTCGATGACCCTCGTAGGTTGTATCATTCATAGCTGGCTTCTCGCTTATGGCTATACTCCCTATATGGGCTGAAGTTCACGATTGAATCCTAAGGTATCAACGGTCATTTATAGTCTCACTGGAGGCCTATAATTTCTGCTTTGGTCCTTTTTCATTTTGAGGATCTGAATCTGCTCGTGTTTTTGCGATCGCGTTTCATGAATCGTCATTTTCTGTCATTGGTCGAAAATCAGATCGTTGTTCCAGTTCACGACCATTCTCAAATTCCTGTTTCGTTTCAATAGCTGGTGTTCGCGGGATGCAGTTTCTATGCAGCCTTCATGGTTGAAGTATCATTGCCGCCAACTTGTCGTTACTATGCATGCTGGCAGGGTGATTCCGTCTATCGATGGTCCAACTAAGTGATATACAACGATACTCCATTATTTGGCTTACGAACACTGCGGAAGGACTGCCTGATTCTCCTATGCGCCGAAAAATTTCGATGGGGTTTTTTCGATCACTCTGTACATGTATTACCACGTTTTAGGCCCGGGTGGCTCGGCTCCGCCTGAAATCATCAGTCCCTCGTTTGCTATTGCCGCGGTACTCAGCATGGCATGGACTGAGACGACACCTGGCTGGTCGTGCCGCTGACGTCAGTTCTCGCTAGCCTATCATGTGTGGTTCACAGCGAGACTATCCCAACATAGCCATTCGACCCGTAGTTATTCGATTCCCCGGTAGAGGGGCAATCATCACGATGATACTACCGTGGGAACTAGGCGGTTATCGCGCAGCGCGGATCTGGGAGAACAGCCAGGTCCCCGATTGACCCTAGCTGCCGCCAGCGGCATATCCGATGTCCATTCTTATATGATACACATGAGATTGCTGGTCATTCCTAAGCCGTTTCCAGTCGTATTTTCCTCCGCCTTTCTGTGTCATTATCACGTCCTCTGCTCCTACACCAGATCAGCAGTCGCTGACTGTCGAGGGTCGACTAGCAGCCGTAGAGGAACAAGTGAGGCACCTACGACTGGAGGTAGTGCTCCCTATACCATTATCTACCTCACCGCTCAAGCTTCCATCTCGAACATCCTCAGTAGACGACGTAGCGGCTCGTACTCCAGGTAAACACTCTCAGTATCGCGCATGAGTTATTGAAAGCTCCTGCCGATGGTACCACGCCGGATAAGTCAATCCTTTCGGAGATCAAACAACTACGCTCTAGTGTACTACCACAGCTTATGCTACCCGCCCAGCATCAATTATCGCGAACAGGTGGCCCAGCTCCATGGAGAGCTCAAGAGGGTTTCATCACTGGTTCAGCTGGACCACGGTAGCCCGACTCCTTCCATCGCTACAATCCTCAATGCTCCCTCTGGTGATGAGCAACAGCAGTCGGTGACTAGCGAACTGACCGTTCTAAACACATCTGACAGTGCTGCCGAGCATGGTAAAATTATGGGCTTGGGCTCACTTTGAGAACCGTACAGAGTCTGAGTCCTAGTTAGCGTATGGATACTAGCTTGAGTGTCTTCAGAGTCTCCACCTTTCTCAATTGAGAGTCAACACCAGCATGCAGGTGATGGCAAGGCTCTGCCACCTGCTGCTGAGGTACGCCGGCTGCTGGAGTATCTCACAACGACGATCATCATGTGCCTACTTCAGTGTTCGACGCCTCGTCCGTCCGGGTCCACCTCGCCATCACGAAGGGTCTCTACTGAGGAGGGCTCCAGACGGCTCAGGTAGAAGGATAGTTGCAGGTGGTGGCTGTCGTATTCTTTATCATCTTAGTACTCCTGGGACGGTATCTCCACATAGGGTTACAGCACGACGAGGGTCTCTCGCCTACACATTAAGCTTACTGAAAGATTCGAAGGTAGGCTCCTGCTCCAGGAGGAGCAGCCGAACCTTTTGTTCATCCCTTCAGCTCTCCAACGGCGCGGGAAGTCTAGCAGTGGGAGCCTCTCGGAGATCGTCGGCCTCAACTACTGTACTCATACCATTTTAGTACTACTCCTAAGCCTCGTCGTTTGTCTGCAGATCTCATCACGTCGATCGTCGGGAGCCCCTAGATCGGGATCCATCTCAGACGAGAAGCCATCGCATGTGACCACAGACCATCTGGTGGATGAAGCTTTCTCCAGAATTAATGCTAAGTATGGATGCTAGTACTATTCCGTGTCACCATGGTGATGTGCAGGTATGGCTCCCTAGGGGCTTGCATCGAATCTCTATGCACAGAGGAGGCTGACTTTGATGCCTCTACAAGGTTCGAGGCCCTCGATTTCGCGGCCATTATAGAGCAAGTTGGTATGACTCAGAAGGAGGGCCGTCGGTTATTCCGCATACTGGACACTCAACGTGTGGGGGTCGTTGCTCTTGAGGATCTTGCCTTGGCGGTAGCGGGCAAGCTGCCGCGTCGTCGCTCGAGTGTTGGATCACCAAGACCCCATCCGAGGCGTCGGGCGAGTGCATCTCCAAGCGTTGACAGTGGTCGTAAGGGGTCGGCTGGGACCATGGCCCAGCCCTCTACGGCTGTCCCTACTGTCAAGAATCCGGTGGTGCAGTGCAAGGTTAACCCGCCTTCTGTTCCTATGGCCCCTCAGAGTGGTACCAGTGAGGTACCAGTTGTGCTCACCCCTTCCTATCTAGGGCAGCAGTCTAGTTTGGTCAGAGAGCCCAGGGCGGTGTACTCCCCTTTCAGGCCCTACGGTTTGCCACCATCATTACTACCAGGGCTTTCGGCATCGCCGATTTATGCTACTCCCCTCCCTCCCCCACCTAAACTGTCATTGTCCTAAGTCCTTCATGTGTTCGCTTTACATGTGCTGTTGTGCTATTCGGCTTATGTCGTGTTGGAGGAGTTCAGGGGACCACCAAAGCAGTTGATTAACAGTTTATATGTCTGCAGTCAGAGAGCCCCTTCGGCGGTGCTATCAAGAAGGAACCTAAGGCATCGGGGATGCCTATCCTTATTCTGGTGTGAACTACCGTGTAGGGCTCAGATTGTTCAGCGTCACTATAAGGTGGGTACGACTGCTCATCTGAAATGCCCTTTGCTTGGGTTTTCGTCCCGATTGGAGTAGCTGGTCTATGCCCAGTGCTCATCAGCATTTGCGACTACTATTCCAACACTAAACTTGTTCCAATACGCAGCGTTACCCTCTAAGCAGGAGCAGAAGCAGTAGTGTTGTGCCTCATTTTGGGTGACATACTTTCCGACACATATATGGATGCTCTTCCTCCTCAACCATCATGCACCTTCCGAGATGTGGGTCCATACCGTACACTGGACCCTACTGCTGGTAGGGTCCTTCAGCAACTCCTATTCATCACTTACTGAGGATCCGCATGTGTCAATTGTCCCCTCCTCCTCCTCCTGCCCATGGTGATCACTATGTCATTGTACCCCCCTCAATGCGCTATTCTACTAATCATAGTTCCACACCTCACGAGAATTTGTATGGCGTACGCAAGTGTACGTGACTTGACGTGACACCACGGAATGAAATCTCAAGGTTTTTTACATTCCTGACCTACCTCGCTGTAACTCTGGCGATGTTATATAGCGACATTACAACGCCGAGAGCCATCGGTCATCGGAGTCACTTTGACACATATCATGGAATAGATTGTGAAGGGAAAGAGCGCGTCGGGAATTGTAGACTATTTTTGATCATGGCATCGTCATTTCCCTCGTCTGCCTTGGGGCCGTATGTGGGGGCAACACCCAACGGGGAAGTGCCTGAGATGATCGAATGCCTTCCTGATGATACCATCGACTGTACTACCCCTTCTCACAGATCTACCTCGTTATGAATCCTCAAGGTAAGTACTGTGGCTCGATCGTCGACGCGGAGGATTGGCCGAAGCATTTGAGACATGAACACCATACGAGGAGGGTCGCTGCCCATTACCGAGCTGAGCAGCGGGAGTCAGTGAGGAAGTATCCTGATGGTCAATTCCTCATGGACAGCAATTACATCGAGGTAGCATCCGGTCGGTCGTTGATTGTTCCGTTGACAGTAGTGGCGTTGCTATAGTTCTTCGACGTGACTCTAGCCGCTCAGGATACCCTCGGCTCGTGAGCATCGTCGTGATGAATAGGCCGTTGATGTGTCACGTGCCCGATGGTAGAATAGAACATGACGACGTTGAAGTGCATCCCTTTTATATCTCACTTTGTTTATTCTTCTTAGATCGGACAGGATAACTACTTCCGTTGTACACTTTGCAACAAGAAGGCTTATGGCTTCGATATGATAATTGAAAGCCACTGTACGAGTGATAAGCATAAGCGTGCTGTTGAATGGGCAGCTCGGAGTAGTCCTCCACCGACGGACAGGCGCTTTGGTCGCGATGCGACGTAAACAATCCATCTCCTCATTTATCTATAATAGCGTCATTCGTCTACAGGCCTGGTGACAGTAGTAATGAAGAAGGAGAATTCATGCGGGCTCAACGACTGAAGGTCATCAACTCCCTCGCTCCGTCTTATTTGATCATTACCCGTGTAGAAGGATGAAGAAGGGTGGATTGTGTGCACGTTGTGTAACAAGAAGTTCTTCGAAATCGAGAGCGCCAAGAGCCACTGCATTTCTAACAAGCACGTTGAGAATGTGAAGTGGGATGATGAGTACGCACACTGAGTGGCAGTGTAGTCCGGTCCGGCCACTGCTATCCTCAGTAACCGTCGACTCTACAGTCCTGAGCTTGGGAAGCTCACTGCAGACGGACATGACTTCGTACAGTCCAACTATCTTGAAGTAGTCTTCCCTCGCACCGGCGTAGGCTAGTGGGTATGGCTCAGATGAACGGCACCATGTTCAGCTGTCCGCTTTGTGACAAGCAGTTTTATGATATTGGTGAAACACGTGTGCACTGCGATGCGAAAGCTCATATAAAAGCTGTGAAATGGTGAGGAGGCATCGCTCCGTCGGCACTGGTTGATTCGTTTTTTGGGTAGGAAGAACTCTGATAACACTGAGAAGACGGATGATCCGGACTACAATGCTGCTTATAAGAAACAGTTTTACCGCACAGAAGATGGTCAGGAGGTCGCCACTGTGGCCGGAGTGATCGGCAGTGGTGAGGACGATGCACCTTGCAACTACCCCAATGAGTTAGTCAATCAAGGGTATCTCCGTTGCGAGGTGAGTCCGTCAATTTTTGCCGTTGTTATCATCTGTCGCAGACTTGCGATACGAACCTTCTGAGCTGGGATAGGTGGAAGGAACATCTCAACTCGAAGAAGCACTTGAGAAGACGGGCGGCCTTGGACGAGGAATACGTCTGCTACTGGCAGAAGCTCCACGCAGGAGGGGTGGGTCCAATAGGAGAGTGCTGAGAGGATCGATTGTTGCAGGTCGACTATTACTACGAACACCTATCCCAGATTTGGCAGTGGGGAGCAGTGCCAGATGGACGTATGAGGGTTAAGTTCTGTGAATGTCTGTAAATGCCTTCCAGGGCGCGATTCTATAGCGTACGGAAGAGGTGTTGAGTTGGTCATGAGGGGAGGCACCATAGGTATCCTTTCGCGTTAAAGATCGATAATTGATACTTCGGCGTTCATTTTGATGAAAACCCCGTAATGGAAAACGCCTCGGTATGGACCCAACAGTCGTATCCGCAGCGACGAGCTAGCGGAGCGGTGTTGTTGATGTCTGGCGAGGAGCTCTCAGCTTGGGTACTCCGACAGTGTCATGAGCTATTACAACGGAGTAGTACAACGGCGAATCAGTCAGTGGGCAACAGGGAGGAGGCTCGACATCAGTAGGACCATCGGACATACTGGGGGCTATCTCTCTTTGTTTAGGGCCTACCTTATCATGGACGCCTCTGAACTTCTCCACATTATCAACTGCGCGGTAACATCATGGACTCCGGATCAGCGAGCCAAGGCTGTCGAGAACATCTGTAATCATCCACCATCATCGAAAGATGCCTACAGGCTCGTGTCGGACCTTCTCGGGGTGGCCGAGCGAGCGGCGCGTTTCGGTGGACAACACGATGACGAACTGGAGGGTTCAGTCGAGCTAGTGGAAGTGTTTGTTTTCCGTGGTATTAGTGCGCGTTTAAGAACAGCCAAGGGGAATCTCCCCAAGGGGGAGTACGAACATCTACGCTCTCTAGCGTATGCTGCCATGGATGAGCACGGCAACTCTATGTGGGCCGACTTGGGCATCACCAAGCAACGGTCTCTGATTGGCAAAGCACGGAGGGCTGGGTTCCTCGGGGTCGCCAGTGCCCTTGCCTTGGATGCAGCCGTGAGCATGTCTCAATACTTCCCAGGCAGCTCCCAAGGTATGTCCAAGCTTATCGAGCTACTAGGCTTCCCATCATCACCCACTGGAAGACCATCGCCGTCTGTGCTTGGTAACACTCGAGCCACGATGAAGTCTGTACCGCGACCGTCGACCCCTCGGAGAAAACGTGCGACTATGACGAAACCCGATGGGGATCGTCGGAAGCATCGGAAGGGCAAGGCGCAAGGGCTTAGCATCGGCGTTCAGTCCCCGTGGAACAACGCTACAGAAGAGGCTGAACGGTCACTGACGTTACCACCACCATCGTCATCATCAGTAGTAGAAGTGGAAGGATGGAGGAGCCCTTCAATGATATTCTCCCGACTGTATTATGCCCTTGAGGAGATGATAGTGGGGAAGGCCCAACCTTCACCTACAATGCATCCATCACGACTACGACAACAACAAGAAGGAGAAGGATGACTGTTCTTAAAATGTTCTGTCATCGTGGGTCCACTTAGTTAGACGTTCATTATGTGACATACTTAAGAACTTCTTCCCGTGTCTTGTTAGTACACACTACATGCCAATACCCCCACTAGATGGAAATAACACAACACTATGTATGTTCGCAACGTAACAGTAACTCAGCCTATAGTCTGCACCTTATTGTAGTCGTAGTAGTGCACCTGATGATGCTCTATGGAAGTCTCCACCTTCGAAGCTCCCACCTTAGTTGGAACAGCCGTCTTGCTCTTCTTAGCATCCTCCTTGATAACTTTAAGTAGTACTCCGTAAGCTTGTGATTCCTCCAAGTCAGTTTGGCCGAGTATCTGGATTCTCCGCGGTGCGCAACAAAAAGATATCTTCGACAATTGCGCACCTTATCCTGTCCTATGCGGTTTTTATCCGGGAGAAGCCACATACAGTCTATCTTCCCATTAGAGGACTTGTACAGCGTTATCAAATCCTAGGACAGACAATATCAACTCCAAAGCCATACCGTAAACCCACCACATCACGCGGTCCGACGACACCAAGAGCCCCGTCGAGCCGAAGCCCTGGTCGTGGGGACACTATATGCGAATGATGTTCGAAGTCGATGCAGTACTCGGGGGCACCTGCACAGACATTCCTAATATGTTGACGGTTCCTCGAATGCCACCTTCCTTGTCAGCCTCAAAGTACCATCGTCGGAGCGTTCGTATCTCTAGGTCACTGCCAGACTCTCTGAGACCATGCATACAGGCATCCCAACCTGCTACAGCTGCTCACATTCCAACCCTACCTGAAAACGGTTTGGTATCGAGTTCTGATATCTCGCAAGTCCTCGAGAATCGGCTTGTTGGTGTTGGCATCAACAACCTAATAACATATAATAATACAACATACGAGCACAAGGTCAAAGCCACCATGGCGTCCTTAGCGAAGAATTGACAAAAGTCAGCAAGCTTCTTCTCTATCGTCGGACCTGCGAAGTGATATATTCCATCAGCACCTTCCTCCTCCACTGACCTCGATGTTCGATCGGGACATTGTTGGGGATCTTCTGATTGAATATCTCGTCTGTGAAGTTGACAAGTTGGCAGCAGTTGAATGTCATCGCCACGGCCTCCTCCTCATCCTTCCTCATCTCCTCCTAGAATTGGATCCCCTACCACCGCACCAAGGCCTACCATGAAGCTCACCTCTGCCTTTTGGGGCCCTTGCGCTGCATCCTTCTCGGGTTCGGACTCTCCAGTACCTATCGACCGAGTATGTGAGTACTCACAGGGCCGCCGTCCTCACCTTTAGAGTTCTCCTTCATGGCAACAAGCTGTCGCATGAGCTCCAGATTCTCATGCCTGAGCTGCTTGTTGACCTCTTCGAGCTTCCTAACTCTCCGACGCAGTTCATCAACATCAGCATGATCCTCAGACGTTCTCCGGGATTCTAAGGGACGTACCGTATGCCCAACTATAACCACGCGAATAGCGTTTACCATGCCGTGTGGGCTCATCTCGGGACCTGCTTCTACGGCGGCTGCGGCGCTCATCTCGAGACCTGCTCCTACGACGATCGCGCCTGTGGTGCCTCTCCCTAGATCGGCTACGACTATGTCCCATGAGCGTAAAACGGAGGAATGTCGAAGGCACAGTACAGCCGAGAGGTTCGAAGCTCCCAACACAAAGACGACATAGATTCTAATCAGCTGAGAGATATTAGACTGGCTCAGTCGTCATCTTCATTACTCGATCTCTTCGATTTGCTGCGGTCGTTGCCTTAACCCGTTCCCATCGGGTGGGTTATGATTGTCGCCCTTCACCGGACCAGAGACACTGCTGGAAGTAGCCACAGGGACCAGTCGGGCAGTCCTCGACCAACGTCTCCTCCTTACGAAGTCCCCCATCCCCCGGCTCGCCGTCCACTGTCCTGAAGGGCATGGCAGAAATTATGCCTATCGTGTTCATGTTGCAGCCGCCCACCAGAAGCAAAGTCCCGCGCGTAGATCCAACCATCAGGATCAGTCTCATGGGTCTCTGGTCGGGCATCAACACGCCATAGTGATGACCATTGCCATACACCATCGCTCACGGGCGGCGGCAGATGGACGTCCTCCTTAGTCCGGCGGGACGTACCTGCCCAAGGTTCGGGCCCCAGGAACGGGAGGGCCTCTCCGGACATACCCGTCTCGTCGCTCCATGCATAACGCTCAACCGCTAGGAGATTGTCACTCCACTTGCCAACCCACCATCGCTGGTTCTCGTATACCTCGACTGTGATCGAGTTGTGCCCTTTGGATGACTCCTGGAGGGAGGATGCAAACCTGAACAACATCCATGTCAGTCGTCAAAGCCCTGCTATGAACAAGGGCTTGCAACCGCTGAGAGCCACTCCCCTAGAGGAATGCATAATCGACCCCTGGTTGAGACCTCGTCGATGGTACCATCACTACTGCCAGAAAGGATGACGACAGGACTCACATGGTGGAGCTCTTGCGGCGTTTAGTTGCCCTCCTGCATTTGAAAGTCTCATAGAGAGCCTGTGCCCAGTAGGTGTGGGAGAGGATAATAACGACGCATATAGTAACATGAGGTCTCGGTGATAAGAACAGCACGCATGCACATACGAGCAAGGCAGCTCGATAGGACACTCGAGTCGCCAAAGCCTCGGAAGCATGCCTGCCAATACAGAGCTAGGGAGGACAGAGGGATGAGCGGTGGCAGCCTACGCTAAGGTGTCGGCTTGCTCCTTGATGAAAGCGAGGTTAGCATCGACCTCATTGGGGGAGGTGAACTCTGAAGTACTCGTGGCCGTTAGATATACATGGCAACACAGAAGCAGGAATACCAGCCTGAGGGAGTGGGAGGGTTCGAATGAGATAGGAAGGAAGCTGTGACCATAGGAAGTCGCTGTAGACAATGGCTATGAGGAATAACCAAGTCGCTGAATACCCCAACCGCCAGGTGAGGACACCATGGACGAATTGCCATACATGCCGTATGCCACTGCATGCATATACATATCTGATCGGCAATAGGAAGTCACCAACCCCCACCTGGATGAGAGTCTACCTCTGTATAGACGCCACGGTCTCTCGAGTCCGTTCAGCCGCAGTGGTCTCGTCAGGAGGCTTCCCTATGGCCATCACAGCTTGGGCGGCAACGAGCTTCTTCAACTCCTCGGCGAAGTGCACCATGACGAGCCGTTCAGTGACGACCTGTAACGGAAATTCAAAATGACGATAGCAGTAGAGTTACCAGCTGGATGGACAGCAGTAGTCGGAACATGGGAGTGCCCTCACTTTTCGATATCAGGATGATCTACAGGGAACGTCGTGCTCCACTGGGACGCAGCTGGATGAACTCACACTGGACTCGGCCACCTCCGTAGTGGTCGGGACAGCTACCAGCGCATCCGCTAGGACCTCGTTGTCCATAATCCCACGACGATAGAGACATAGTCTGACCCTGGCATCAAGGGAATGCCAATAGCATGGACCTAAGATGAGCTCACTGACGGACATCTCCAAGGCTTGCTGGCAATGATAGCGACACGTCGTCGTTGAAGTCCACTGTCTTGATCTGAACAGGGGAGTCGACTCAGCCCTCCTCCTCCTGGTCTCAGCCTTACGTTCTTTGGTAGAGTCTTGGTATTGGTCTCCACCCCTTGACCAGGTATTGCCTCATCCGAGCCAGTATAGGGTTGGAACGCTAGGTATATGCTATCGTCACCAATGTAGTACTGTGCAGCAGCAGAGGTTACGCTGTCAACTAGACCTGAGTCGAGTAGCAGTCATCATCAGTACAGTGATCAGCCGGATGAGCCTACTCCCAGGTTCCGAACTAGGCAATAGTCGAGGCCTCGGAAGGCTCTGACATAGCAGCTCCAACGTGGCCACGTGGATGACCAGAGATTGGTCGCCATGACCGCCCATCGGCAGGGATGGTCCTGATGGTGACACCGGACCGCTGCTCCCTTTGGATGGTGGTGGTGACACGACGTCTTTCCCACTGGACTTAATGGGCATAATCAAAACAATTCATCTACTCCCAACATCCACCCCCTCAGCCGACTCAATTCCTTATCGTACACAACAGCATTCGGCATGGTGGAGCTCCGTAGAGTGCCTCCTGCTGCCCAACACGATGAGAGCTGCTGGGTTCTCTATTCTCCTATTCCCTCGCAGACTAGTACGGGGTGATAGCTCCTGGTCTGATAGTAGTTCACCCTCCACATCTAGGACTCCACCTGCATACCACCTAGCCGCCGCCGATGCCACAAAGTGGATACCACCTTCGATCCAATCGTATGTACCCCAACCGACCACCACTCCCTTCAGTACTTCTCAAACAAGCCTTTGCCCGATGATGTGGCCTGTCGCTGCTTCCGCGACCATCAGTTACTTCGAGGGATATATAACATATAGTGACGATAGAGTGGTGATAGCTACTATCAGTGAGCTCCCTCTGCACTGCCTCCTCATTACTAGCCGACACAATGGTGAATTCTGGTGCTCTGGTACTACTCAACTCGATAAGGCGATGCTATAATGAGAGAACAGTTGAGAATAGTACGATCATACAGGGTAGGAAGGGGGCATATAAGACAATACTAGTTAGAGTAGGCATCAGTCAGTACCTCCGTTGGAGAGCCTCCCAGGTGGTCTGTAGGTCACCTCTTGTACCTAGGTAGGGATGCTGGCTGGGAGAGGCGTGGTAACCCGAGTTACCAGGCCGGGACTGACGCCTCCATAACAGCCAAAGAACCAACAGTACTGCAAAGGCCGACAACACACGCACGCGGCGTCGGATGGCCTGCGAAGGGGATACGCAGACGACGATGGAAGGAGTATGTTCAGTACGGTGAGTTCATCTTGGGGGGTCCGGTGGGACTGCCCGAGCCTATCCAATATCGATTCTATATTATTCTCCTCGAGCTTGCCTGACTTGACGTAAGTAAGGACCTACAGAAGCAGCAAGATCGTCTGAGGTTTTTGCTGTTTCAGACTAACTACCCCCCTCAACCAGGACACTAGGTCAGTGGTACGGGCATAGACCATGCCACAATGGTGATAGATCTGGTCCAGGAACATGGTATGCATCTCCAACATCTGATTAAATCGACCCAAGGACTCAGCCGTGTTGGTGAACCACAGCTCTTGCTGCTGCCCTGGTGCCCCCATAAGCCCTCCAGGGTAGCCATAGGACACCCCACTGTAAAGGCCACCTGGTATAGACAATACCCAGGGCGGCGATCTCGGGCATGCTCACCTCCGTAGCCGCCATACATGGACCCTCCTCCTCCTCCATAGAGGCCCCCAGCACTACCTCCACCATACCTGCCATAGTCAGTACGCGTCTGTGACCCTAAAGTGGCTTACAAGCCCGTGGTCCCTCCACCGTATAAGCCGTACCCACTAGTAGGGTACATCGTCGTACTAGGTGATGCAGCTGAGATAAGGCATCTCTAGTTGGGTCCAGTCTGGTTATGGTTCCTACCTGGTGTTATACCAGACGTGGTATCAGGAAGGGCCTGCTGGTCAGCATCAGACGTAACTTGGGTGACTGTTGCCACCGTCGAGCCGCCGCCGGTGGATGATGACGACGACGCCTGCCACGGCTTGGGAGGTGCCATCAGATAGTAACTGAGCTGCCACGACTAGGGAACAGCAGAGAGCTCGAGACCAGCAGCTAATGCGAGAAACTCTGAGGCATTGATTGCACACAGGTTATCGGAGAAGGCCACGCATCTGAGCTTGCTGGTCGTGGATACGCTGGGCCGACAGGCTGTCGGTGCTGGTATGAACCTCGTCCAGGGTCTGGTTCTGACGATTAATATCCCTGTTCATCCCGACAGTCCTAATGGTACAAGGCGTTATCAGTCATTCCTGTATGGCCCATCAGTGCCCTGCGTGGATTCCCCCCAAGACGTTGCTGATCCCATCAAGGTGTTTGTCCAGCTCGGAATCAAATGTAGACTTCTGCTGCTGTTGCTGCTGTTTTCAAAAGGTACTCGAGGGTATCTCATCTCCAGGGAACTGCCATGGACCAGCCGAGGAGACGCTGTAACCTCCTCTCCCCTTTATTGACACGGCATGAGCTCCGTTATGAAGGTATCTCGATTGGGTTGACCACCCCACGCATTCCGCATCCTACCACCCTAGGAAGAGAGACCTTTGAGGAGCCATGACGATGTGTCAAGATATGATTCGATCTGACCGTCTTCCAAGGTGCTCACTAGTAACTATGGACCATACCCCACCTGTTGGCTGTTCTCATTGATCAGGTCAATCTCCCTGACTTTGGACTATCTCCGCTGTCCGAGCTGAACAGACGTATGATGCGAAGCTACTCCCGAGGAGGGAGGTGGCATCAACACTTTTACTAATCTCACTACAGTTAGTGACCCTTAATGAGCATGCCGATATTTCTGATGAAAATTCTAAATTTCAGTGAAGGTGGTAATTTCAAGTCATTGGACCATTCTCGTTATTCGAAGTGTGCTACTACTGTACTAGGTCACATGGATGAACCCTTTATACGCTCGAACTTGATATTTCGGCTGTACAACGGTCCTTGGCCATGGTCAACTTAACAGTCGCCATCATTTCCCTCTGTGTAGAGGTCTTGTTGCTGCCCACCTCCGAGGAGATTAATATGAGAAGATGAAGACTAAATCGATTACTCGGGCGCACGCGATTGAACACGCGTTGACGAGCAGTTCAACTTGTGTTCCTCGACTGCATTACCCTCTATGCAGCGCTAGGCGACGCTGTTTGTGGTTAAGTGATGGAGGGGGTTCACAAAAGGGGTTTAGACTGTATCGACGGGCTTGGATGAAATTCGAGATGGATACGGATTAGTACTCCGATGTATAGTTATTTTTCCAACATGACCGGAAGTAAGATACACGTCGAGAATCCTGTAGTTGAGCTCGATGGTGACGAGATGACGAGGATTATTTGGGCCTGGATCAAGGAGAAGCTCATCCTACCTTATCTTGATATTGATATCAAATACTATGATCTATCTATCGAGCATCGTGATGCTACTGATGATCAAGTTACTGTTGATGCGGCTAATGCTATTAAAGAGTATAATGTTGGTATCAAGTGTGCTACTATCACACCAGATGAGGCCCGTGTGAAGGAGTTCAACTTGAAGAAGATGTGGAGGTCTCCCAATGGTACCATCAGGAACATCCTCGACGGCACCATCTTCCGAGCACCAATCCTCTGCAAGAACGTACCCAGATTGGTTCCTGGTTGGACCGAGCAGATAATCATCGGTCGTCATGGTCATGGTGATCAGTACAAGGCGACTGATGCTGTTGCCGGTCCTGGTAAGTTCACAGTTACTTATACTCCGGCTGGTGCGAGTGAGCCTGTGACCCAACAAGTGTTCGAGTTCAAGGATGGTGGAGGAGTCCTTATGGGCATGTACAATACTGACAAGTCAATCTATGGTTTTGCTCGTTCCTGTTTCATCTACGCCCTCGACATGAAGATGCCACTTTACCTTTCTACTAAGAATACCATCCTCAAGAAGTATGATGGCCGGTTCAAAGACATTTTCCAGGAGATGTACGATAAGGAGTATAAGGTCAAGTTCGAGGAGGTCGGCATTTGGTATGAGCATAGGCTTATCGACGATATGGTGGCCCAGGCGATCAAGTCGTCTGGTGGTTTCGTTTGGGCCTGTAAGAACTACGATGGTGATGTCCAGTCGGATATCGTCGCTCAAGGATATGGTTCATTGGGGATGATGACGTCAGTTCTGGTCTGTCCCGACGGTAAGACCATCGAGGCCGAGGCTGCTCATGGTACCGTCACTCGGCACTATCGTCAACATCAGAAGGGTCTCAAGACGTCTACTAACCCCATTGCTTCCATCTTCGCCTGGACTCGAGGCTTGTCCCATCGTGCCAAGCTGGATGGTAACGAGCAGTTGGCTCGCTTCAGTCAAGCTCTCGAGCACGTCTGCGTTGAGACCGTCGAGAGTGGTGCTATGACGAAGGACTTGGCCTTATGCGTTTACGGTTGCAGCCCAAGCGAGCTCAGAGAGGAACAGTACCTTACTTCTGAAGATTTCATGGATATTTTAGCTAGGAACCTCGAGCGGAAGATGGATACCTTCCAGTGATTATAGCAGTATGATCTACTGTGGACGAGAGCATATGTCGGTCAAGTCTGTTGGTTCAATTTTTTTGTTACATTTGACGGTTTTTTCAAGGGGCATCCGTGACCTGTTTCAGATTGACGATGCGTTGGAACAAATCGAGTTGTTAAAAGTTGTCGTTGGATTTTGTTTTGAATCCATCATCCGCGATGGTCGAGCTTGATGCCTAGAGTTATGAGCATCGAGGGTATGGTAACTCGCGGCACATGAATATCCAATAGAAAGAAGCGAGAGCTTGTTCATTATAACATCTCTCGTGATAACCTGTTGGTACAGTGATCGATGTTGTTGCATCCGCTTGACCTTTCCATGTTTAGCCGATACATTGATGGGTGATTTGGGTGAAGTCTTGTCCAGTCTATCTCGTGTTGTTGGAGTTACTCAACTACCAATGGTGTCTATCCAGGGATTTCACGTGCGATGGTCTCTGTATATTTCTCGAGGTCGATATGTGGACTGTCGTACACGAGCGTCGGGGTAACAGCTAGTAGTAGACTAGCTCTGCCGCTTGGTCCAATCGAGTGTTTCGCTGGAGGTTAATTAGTCAAGTCGCTTTTCAAGTGTTGGCGTTGTGTAGTTTTCCAACCCGATAATTTGAGGGTTCGTTGTTCCTCATGACTTTTTCCAAGATACACGTCGAGAATCCTGTGGTTGAGCTCGATGGCGACGAGATGACGAGGATTATTTGGGCCTGGATCAAGGAGAAGCTCATCCTACCTTATCTTGATATTGATATCAAATACTATGATCTATCTATCGAGCATCGTGATGCTACTGATGATCAAGTTACTGTTGATGCGGCTAATGCTATTAAAGAGTATAATGTTGGTATTAAGTGTGCTACTATCACGCCAGATGAGGCCCGTGTGAAGGAGTTCAACTTGAAGAAGATGTGGAGGTCTCCCAATGGTACTATCAGGAACATCCTCGACGGCACCATCTTCCGAGCACCTATCCTCTGCAAGAACGTACCCAGATTGGTTCCTAGTTGGACTCACCCTATTGTCATTGGTCGTCATGGTCACGGGGACCAATACAAAGCTGAAGATCGTGTGGTGAAATGTGCTGGTAAGTTTACTATGACATTCACACCGGATGATGGCAGTGAGCCACTCAATGTCGACGTTTTCCATTTCGATGAGGATGGTGGTGTCATTCAAGGCATGTACAATACTGACAAGTCAATCTATGGTTTTGCTCGTTCCTGTTTCATCTACGCCCTCGACATGAAGATGCCACTTTACCTTTCTACTAAGAATACCATCCTCAAGAAGTATGACGGCCGGTTCAAAGACATCTTCCAGGAGATGTACGATAAGGAGTATAAGGTCAAGTTCGAGGAGCTCGGCATTTGGTATGAGCATAGGCTTATCGACGATATGGTGGCCCAGGCGATCAAGTCGTCTGGTGGTTTCGTTTGGGCCTGTAAGAACTACGATGGTGATGTCCAGTCGGATATCGTCGCTCAAGGATATGGTTCATTGGGGATGATGACGTCAGTTCTGGTCTGTCCCGACGGTAAGACCATCGAGGCCGAGGCTGCTCATGGTACCGTCACTCGCCACTATCGTCAACATCAGAAGGGTCTCAAGACGTCTACTAATCCCATTGCTTCAATCTTCGCCTGGACTCGAGGCTTGTCCCATCGAGCCAAGCTGGATGGTAACGATCAACTGATGAAGTTTGCTCATGCTCTTGAGGAAGTCTGCGTAGAGTCCATTGAGAATGGTGCCATGACCAAGGACCTGGCCTTGTGCATATATAACTGTCAGCCCTCGGAGTTGAAAGAAACTCAGTATCTCACATCGGAAGTCTTCATGGACGTCCTTGCCAAAAATCTCGAGCCAAAGATGTCTCTACTCTAATTTAAGTTTTTCATTTGTTTCGGTATGGTTTCAGTTGGTGATGATATTTTAAAATGACGAAGCGTTAATGATAAGTGAAGTATTCGGACATGTCGATAACCTATTGCAAGCAGCTTCGTTATACGAATTTCTGTTGTGTTGTTGTTACAATAATAAAGCCGCGAGAAGTTGATTAGGGACAGCTCGGCCCGAGATTCTCGGGGTAGTTGGTGTGTTTAGTGTAGAGATCTAAACAAAAGGTCGGTAGACTAGTGGTGGAAAGTTCGAAAAGGTATCGTGTCCTTATCGTGTCATAGTAAGTCTCACGTGCTTACTGTTCCGAGTTGCAGCATTTGATAAGTCCCTTGTTAGAGAATAGCTCGTCTATCTAGGGCTTATTATGGTCAATACTCCTATTCGACAGAACTCAATTCTCAATCTCGCCAAGAAACATGCTCATAAAATTCCTCAACTCGTGATTTAAACAACGTAGAGTTCATCGATCAGTTTCGCTCGAGACTCCTTCAATGCATCCATATGTTCCTCTAGAAAGTCAACCAAATCCTTCAACTCGAAATTATAGGGTATCTGAATACAGTAGGCATCCCTCAGTAACACATTGGAACAACACGCGCATACGGCGGTGAAGATGTAGACAGCTCAGCGAGAAAACGGGGCTTAGAAGAAAACAACTAACAATATGTAGGAGTTCATCATGAGGAAAGCCCCCCTACCTCGAAGTATCCTTTATCGTGCAACGCTTCGAAATTCGTACCGATGACAAGAGGCAGAGGCGTCGGTGGTGCTCGGACGACTCGCCATACATTCTCAAGCAGCCACATATCTCCATCATTGTCCAACTCCAATCCTGTGAGCTTTGATTCTCAACATAGGGGGTCTGCGTAGGAGCCTACCGCATATCCTTGAGATTCCTTCTTGCCGCTTGGTTGGATCGGTAAGCTGAGGAGAATAGAAGACCAGATCGGGATGAAAGCCACCCTCTATCACGCGAGCTTTACGTTGAACCTATTGAGTGACCCTACAAACAACAGCAGCCGCCCATCGCAGCCTTACGAACTCAGTTGGAGTCTCTTGGTCATCATCATCACCAGCGGCTAGGGGGTCGACTTCCCGCGGTGCCTGTTTCCGTAGCTTCTCATCAACCATTTGCATGGCGACCCGTTCAGCGTCCATCAAGCGCGCCATTTTCCTTTTCTCGCTCTTCGTCTTCACAGCCTTCCTCGCTACCCTATACCTGAGCCGACGGTCTTCCCTCAGGCGCTGCGGCGGCCCCATGGATACAGGTAGCGATTGAAGAGCTCTTCCCTATAAACCCGACTCCGTCGCTCCTCCTCGGTTTCCGCGTCATAGAGCGACATTTTGAACATCCTTTCCTGAGTGTCATCATCCCAGAGCTTCCTCCATGGGTCATCCTTCTTAGACGATGGGACGCCTGAAACGCTCCCCTTCTTGATCCACAGAAGCATCAACAACAACATAATCATCACTTCCGGATTTCATAAGGGACTCAAATTGCGTCCCCTTAAGAGGCTTTGAACTGAACATTGAAGGGCTCTCAGCCAGCAAGGCCGTCTCTATATCTCGGACTAGGTGTGCCGCCAAGGCCTCTCGAGTAGGGTGGTCGGCACCCGGAGGTATCTATTCATAACCACTTCAATGCATGGAGACTCCAACAACAGTTACAGAGCCGAGTTCAAAGCTGCACTGCATGACCGGCCGTAGGCGACCGCCCTTGGCCACCTCCTTCCCTCGAGGTTTGAAGAAGGTCACAGTCCGAGCCACCACAGGATGAGATTGACTCTGAGATCACCGGTGATTCAGTCACAGAGGCGGGAGCAACTCACTGAGGTCAATGCTTCCACGTATGCATTCACCTCTTGCAAGGCCCTAGCGTTCACTGCGGCCGCCTCAGCTGGAAGAACAAACTCCATGGGGTTGCCAACAGTTGAGTCCGTTGAGACTTACAAGGCATATTAGTCGACGTTATATCGGGATGGACAGTTAAATAGAAGGGCCGCAATAGCCTCTTCATTGTTGAACGAAGGAGAGCTCCGGCAGCGGCCATTTTCCGGAGGCCACTACTTGAGAGTAGAACTCACTAGTTACTATGTTGGGGTACTCAACGCGACTAGGAACTGTTGACTCGTAGATGGTACATTACGTTAAAAATTCATAACGATGATGGAGGATATATGGGAGCATCTCATTAAGGCCTACTCGTCCTGTTGAGAACGCGCCCGCCATCACATGGCGGGTGGGGTCACGAAGGACAACCTAGAGAAGGGAGTGCGCAGTACCAGGCCACGGTCGAGCACTCACTACCAGAAAACGACTGGGCTCATGATCAATCACATCGGCGAATGCTGGGGCTCTAAAGAGGCTCAATAGACTCACAAGTGAAATCGGATAACCTCACCCATTCACACCTGAGGATAAAAAATCCCCTCAAAGTCAACAGCTGCACTCACTCCATGCAGGCCTTCAGTCGGGAAGCAGCAGTACGATGCATTGCCAAGCAGGCATCCTCAGGGCTGGCCGCTCCGGTCGCCCGTATCTTCCCACTGCGGAATACGGCTATGGTGCCTGAGGAGACCTACTCTCTATCACATCAGCAAGGCAGCCTTCCACCTACACTGTGGTCGCTAGTAACGGATACCAACACCTGGGAACTTGGAAGGATCGTACTCTGCAAACTCTTCACAATCTGACATCCTCATGGGGGCCTTCCTGGCTCAGCATCATTCTTCTGAGTGAGTTCGTCGATGGAAGCGTTGAGGTTAGCATGCGACAACACATTCTAGCATATGACGGCACGGCTAGTCCTGAGTCTATCAAAAAAGGGTTCGACGATATGCCATACAGAGCCAACACTCCTTCATTGCAGTTCCTGGAGGGCACTCAAGGGACGCAACATAAGGATGCATAAGAAACCAATTCATGTGAGTTGTGAAGTCAATGGTTAGAATCAGAAGGGGACGTCCCCAGTAATATCAGGCTTCATCTCTACGAAGACAGTCTTTATTTGAGTATAGTGATCAATGGCATAGACCGAGTTCTCAAGGCCAATGCCAGACTGCTTGTGGCCCCCAAAGGGCAGTTCCGAAGGAGTTACGTTGTAGTTGTTGATCCAACAAGTACCTGAAAGCGACACTGATGATGGAGCCAACGGACATGGCGTGGGTCCCTACCAGCCTGTAAGCGCTGCACCAACCGATGTGCCCTCTGCAGATCCTTGGTGAAGACTCCTGCTGCCAGGCCCATCTCACTGGCATTAGCTCGTTGGATAACCTCATCCTCGTCATTGAAGGTGAATACCTAAATGAGTGCACTCTCTACGTCAACTCCCTACAGAGCCCACCCATCATGGCAATACCCTCCCCATATACGAACAGTACATAAACAGACTATCTACTACATAGCATAAGACTATGAGACTGTCGCAAAATTCTCATAGTAGCTAGGAGCCCATCAACGGAGAGTGCTATTGTTCACAGTCGGGAATTCCCGGGTATTCTAGAGTCACCTTTCTATGTTTCACTCAGACTTATATACTTATCACCACACCAATAGCCGGACACGACTGCTCCAATGGGCCTACTGCCATGACAGGCCCAAAGATCTCCTCCTGAGCAATCTGCATATCATCCTTCACGTTGGAGAAGACTGCCGGGGACATGAAATAGCCTCTACAAAGAGACCCCTTCGTGAGGCGTTCACCACCGCATTCCAGTTTAGCTCCTGCAGGGAAAAAACTTTTCTTACCACCTCAAAAATCCTCGAGAGAGGCAACCACCTTCCTCCTGCCCTATTCGGACATACTCCACCACCTTCTCAAGATGGGCCTCGCTGATGAGAGCCCCCATGTGGGTGTCGGGGTCCATGGGATCGCCAACCCTAATCCTTCTAGTGCGGTCCACGACTCTTTTCAAGAACGCATCGTGGATGGATTTATGTACGAATACCCTAGTGCCTGTATAAGGGACACGGACATACTAGCAATCTAAAAAGAATTAAAGCCAAGATATCGACTCGAGGTGAGCCGCTATCGAAGCTCAAGGAATTTTACTATAACGAACGACAGCTTATATCAGAGCTGTGATGGAGCCTACCATTAGAGCACACCTCCCCCTGACTGAAGAAGTTAGCCGCCAACACACCCGCCACTGCATTGTCAATGTCAGCATCATCAAATACAATCAAAGGGGACTTGCCACCGAGCTCCATGGTCACCTTCTTCAACGTGCGAGCACTAGCTTCTAATATGCTCTTTCCAGTACCTTTCCCACACTCTACCATACCACACCATTGGTAACTCATCCTACCAACTTCACCGGTCACACTGACCTTGTCCACCTTGGGGTGCTCCACGAGGCGTTCACCCGCATACCGTCCAGTGAGAACGTTGAAGACCCCTGGCGGCAGACCGGCCTCGCTGTAGATTTCGGCGAGTTTGAATGCACTCAGTGGCGTTAAAGAGGCAGGCTTGAATATCTAACGTGTGATACTATCACTATTGCGGGGGTAATGACAATGACCATGCTATTCCCACAAGCTAATGCAGGGGCGCTCTTCCAAGCTGCGATCTGGAGGGGATAGTTCCATGCCCCTATCCCAGCACATACCCCCAGGGGCTCTCTGATAGTGTACCCAAATGAACCCGATCCCATGACCTACTACCATTGTAGCGACCAACAACCGCTACCACAGTCCACCACCACCAGCACCTACCGGAAGGTACTGACCTTGAACACACGCTGTGCTCGCCAGATTGGCATAAAGCTCTATAGTGTCGGCCGCAGTGATCACATCTACACCCACGGCTTCTGACAATGGTTTCCCAGTATCAGCCGATTCGAGGACGGCTAACTCCTGGGCATTTTCCCGTAGTAACTAGAAAGATGTGATACTGAGTAGAGGTCTTAGCCCTACTACCCTTTGAGCCTTATGGAGTACTCGACCTCTGACAGCGCCAGTCATGGCAGACCACTCCTTCTGGCCCTCGACAGCACTAAGCACTGCCTCCTCCACGTCTTTAGAGTTAGCCGCCTTTAACTGACATAAGACTACCTACCAAGACCATGGAGCCTCGTAAGTGTTACACTGGCGAGAGTCTCTCCTGTAGCAGGGTTGATGGTAGTGAAGATATCGCCACCAGCAGCCCTCATAGACCCACGTACGTAGATGCCTAGAGTTGATACGGCCCTAGTCTGGCGTAATGTGACGGCTAACATACTGCAACAGCAATACCATGATACCACTCCGGAGACATGCGCTTAAAATCGATCACTATGGCGTGCGCTAACTAGAAATTTCGCCTTGACTCGAGTGGAAGGCCATGGCGGGGTACTTATTGCAGGGTCATTTTCAGCTGACAATTGTTTTTCGCGGGTTGTTGACGCCCCTCACCTCTGGTGCCTCTACTCGACTACTATCCTCCAGCATAATGTCGCCATTGTCGTCCGCTACCTTACAGCAGCTCGATGCCTTCCTACTCACCCACTCTTATGCGGCTGGGTTTACTCCTTCACAACTTGATTTCAAAATCTTGGCCAACATCGGGGGTAAGGATTTGACGATAATCTGATAGAAAAACCGCCAAATCGCAGGTTCGGCCCCCGACGCAGCCGCCTACCCCAACGTGGCTCGATGGTACACCCACATCAGCCATTTGAAGGTCACCAGCAATGGCGTCGATGCAGCATCAGCAGACAAGGCCGCTGAGAAGGCCGCTAGGAAGAAGGCCAAGGCCGCTGAGAAGGCGGCCAGAGCGGCTAAGGCAGCCGAGGCCAAGGCCGCTAGAGCTGCTGCTGCTGCGGCAAAGCAGAATGCCAACGCTAAGCAGCATAGGAAGGAGGTAATAAGTGGAGCCTTGAAGGGGTTGATTGAAGAGGCGTAGGTCGTTATCGATATCCTACCCGAGCCTATGCCTGATGTAGAGGAGCGTCGTGTGGCTAAGACTACTCCACCAGCTTTGGGTGCTGTAGCCCATAACTTGGTTAAACCTGGTAATAGTACTCATAGTGTCTGTGGGGTGTATGCTACTGGAGAACAGGTGATGCTGAGAAGTACTACATCACTACTGCTATCAACTATACCAATGGCTGGGCCCATATTGGGCATGCTTACGAGGCTGTAGCAGCAGACGCCCTAGCGAGATGGAACAGTAGTGCCGGCGGGGTTTCGGCTCATCGAGTGAAACCTCTTGGTTCTTCAGGGGTGTATGGTCGTGATGTGGAGTTCTGTACGGGTACTGATGAGCACGGTCAGAAGATTGCTCAGAAGGCTGAGTCTAAGGGCAAGACCCCTCAGGAGATCTGTGACATGTAAGAAGATGGGCCTATTGCTGTGTGCACGCTGCTCACTGACCTCGTAGATACGCCAGTGCCTTCCAAGCACTCAATCAGAGGTTACGTATTTCTAACGATATTTATATCCGTACTACTGATGAGCATCATATGAAGACTTGCCAGAAGCTATGGGAGATAGTGAGCTCTAAGGGTATGCCTCAAGGTGGCTTTATTAGCTTCCTTATACTTGCTATATCAGGGGATATCTACCTCGATAACTACACTGGCTACTACTTAGTGCGAGAGGAGCGGTATGTTACTGATGCAGAGGCTAAGGAGTGGGACTATAAGTACGATGGTTGGGGTAGTACACTGTAAAGGCTCACGGTGTTGTCGTTTGAAGGGATCCTTCGACTGGTAAGCCACTCACTGAGATGAGTGAGGAAAGCTACTTCTTTCGTATGGGGAGGTATCAGCAGAGGCTCGTTGACCATATCAAGAGCCATCCTGACTTCATTAAGTAGTGACATACCGTAATTCTGCCAACTCTTGGTGATTACCGTTGCCCGTCAGGCCTGAGCAATACAGGCAGCAGATCCTTGCTCGACTGGAGGAGCCTTTGCGTGATCTCTCCTGCTCTCGTAGGACCTTTAGTTGGGGTATTCCGGTAAGCCTTGAGCCTAGTGTACCATATCCTGAGACGGTGATGAGCAGATCCCTGGCAGCGACGACCACGTGATGTATGTGTGGTTCGATGCCCTCACTAACTACCTCTCGGCGGTCAACGGTCTCGATTCGGATAAGCCTCACTACTGGCCTGCTAATGTAAAGCAGAAGAGTTGCTCTTTCTTGCGACTGGCAATCACTGGCTTTGCTATTAGGCCCACATTATAGGGAAGGATATTATTTGGTTCCACTGTGTGATCTGGCCTTGCATGCTGATGAGCGCGGACATACCCCTACCTGAGTCGGTGGCAGTGCACGGCTTCATACAGGTAAGCTCACTCGGCCCCTCAGGTCATTGGCTCATTGTTGGTTAGGATGCGGAGGGCAAGAAGATGTCCAAGTCCATCGGCAATGTTGTGGACCCTCATGATGTCCTGGATAAGTTCCCTGTTGATACAGTGAGGTAATAGTGGTGATAGGGGGGCGATCGATTGCACGTATCACTAGATTTATAAGTATTGACTTATCATGATAGGGGATAGTGTATATCTATATGCCTTGTTCTCATTTCCTTCCTTACATTGGGAAAGGTTATTAATAATATAGTATAGAAACTAATAAAGGAGATTATGGTACTCTGTATCGTCGAAAGCCACCGTGTTTTACTAGGTGGTATATGCTCTCTGATGCTCCTTATGGTGGCGACCTCAAGTTCTCGACAGCTGCTATGATCAACACACACAATGCTGATCTATGCAATGTAATGCTATCTACCACCAGCATCAGCCCCCCCTTTGAGCCTTATACGTTCAGGGTCTTGGCAACTTGGTGAACCGTGCTATAGCCTTGTCAGGGGGATGCGTTCCTGAGTTTTCTGTAAAGGATTTGGAGAAGCCTTTTGATCTCCGGAAGACAATTGATGATCTCGATGGTGATCCGTCATGGAGAGGTGCGGTTCAAATGGCCCCCGTGGTGTTTTCTCAGCTACCATGCGGCAACAGGATGCTATCAGCGAGGGCTGTGCTATCATTCGTCAAGTTACTGGTGCTACCAACGAGTGGATTACTCGAGTGGAGCCTTGGAAGATCAAGGATGATAAAGAGAAGAGAATGGTAGTATATACATGCGCTCACCAGGAATCGAACCTGGGTCGTTTGTGCTGTTGCAGGCCATCATCCGTTTGCTCATGGAGTCTGTGTATGTTTTGGCTCACTTGTGGGCTCCCTTCATCCCGATGGGCGCTGATAAGATCTTCGAGAAGCTCGCTACGGCACCTCGTCCTCTGAAGGACCTCTCGGAGACTTTCGAGAACCTCGAGCCCGGTCACCCGATCCCGACTAGCAAGAGCGTAAGCCACATAAGCCTATTGCCGAGGTTGTCAGGTTGATGGCTCGTCAGGTTCTATACAAGGTCCTGGAGGCAGAGTAAAGACCCAACTTGTATCTATCATTCACGGTTCTGTGTTTCTCTATGGCGGCACTGTGGTGTTGTGAATAGAGCCTCGTCGTTACCTGTTCAGGGTTGTCTTATGCAAGGGGCTGTAATAAAAAGAACAACAACAGCTGAGGAGAAGATCGAGCGCATTAAGAGGAAGTAGGGGGGATGTTGTTGTTGTGATGGGATGGGATGGGCTCTCTAGGTTGGATAATGAGAATACCCGAAAGCAGCCTCTTGTTGGGCTTATGGGCGATAGTCGTATATGCAGGGGAAGCACGTGTGGTAGGGTGAGGGTGCCTGTGCAGGAGAAAAGCAATTGGGGTAAGGCAGGGGAAGGGCATGCAGGGTGAGTACGTCATCAGCTCGATCGTCGGACTTGGCACGAGAAATGCAGAGGAGGAAGCTGCAGCGTGCAGACCGTGTGGGAGGGGTCTCGAGGGAGGTGGGAGGGCCATGCCGACCTTCGTTACGATCGTCCTCGATAGAGCCCGCTGCCCGCTCATCGTCATGCAGATGTCCAGTCATCACAGCAGTGCTATGAGAAGCTCACTGAGATCGTTACAGAGTGATTGGATGATGCTTAGCTATCTTTCGGTATCCCTTGGCAGATACGATGCTGATACTGAAACTTCATTCCCCCATGAGCGGCCACCGAGCCCCGTATTCATGCCAGCCTATAGCGGTAGTGATGTCGCAACGCAGATCCTGGATGGGGACTTCTTTGATTTCGATAAGGAGGTGGTGGCAGTGGAAGATGGTCTATGGTGGGTAGGGTCGTTGTTAGGTGGTACCGGTATTGGAGGTCATTGTGGGGAGGACCATCGAGAGGGCTCTTATGGAGGTGTTAGAGGAAGAGGAAGTGGAGGCTATACAGAAGCGACAGGCTGGGTAGGATACGATAGAGGCGCAGCATGGGAAGGCTTGCTGTCGAGGTTCCAAGCCTTACGCCACGCTGAGCTCCTTGAGGCCCAGCGAATGGAGGGTGTGGAGAAACGACGATCGTATGAGAGAGAGCGAAGGAGGACTCAGGAGCATATGAGGATCACTACAGAAGGGGTAGGGAGAGGAGGCGGCTCTGCTGGGATGAGCTGATGAGTTATCAGGTCCTCCGGCGAAAGCTCTTATCGAGGCAGTTGGCGAAGCACTTCGTAGCGCAGTTGGAGGCTGATGTGCTGAGAAGGCTCGGAAGACTGGGCAGATTTGATGATCCTCAGCTGGTAGGAGGCGGAGCATTATAGCGGGTTTTCTGCTACGGTTGAGGGGGTCAGATCGACGTACAAACGAAGATTCTCCCGAATGTAACGAGTGGGGCCATTGAGATGACTTCCCTTCGACATGCCTGTACACATGTGGCTGCTGAGCTAATAGAGGCGGCGTGCACTGACCGCACCAGACGGTTCAATGAGTCTCGAAATGAGTAAGACTCGGACGGCATCGTCCACTTGCTTTTTGGTGAAAGATTGCTTACGGTTCAGATATTTAACGAGGAAGAAAATGGTCGAGGCTGTCGTTGTTGCCGCCGAGAAGGAGAGTAGAATAATATTGGAAATTGAGAAGATGGAGGCTGAGCGGATCAACAACGAGAGGGAGATGATGAAGTCGTGGGAGGCACATGAGGTGAGTATCGAGAAGCCACCTCATAGTTGTCACCGTTATGATTCGATCGCCATTTCCTCATAGGATCCGAGTACACCAGAGGCTGTGGAAGAGGCAACCAACGAGGAGGACGGTGGTGCAGCGGAGGGTAGGTGAAGGTCACGTACTGGTCAAGTCCGAGGCTTATCCGTCAGCAACGGAAGAAGCAGAATAATCCATTCAGTTGTCCATGACCGTGCAGTCGATGTTGAGTCTTACTTCCATGAGAGAGTCGTGTGGTGTTGAGAGAGTACCGCTGGGCTACTACCGAATGCCGTTCTTCGATGCAACGCATCGACGCGAATGAGATCTGGGATGATGACGAAACAGATTGGTCCGGGTCCGCTAAACTCCATGCTGAAATTCTGAATCGAAGACCTGGGAGCGCATAACGTCCCCCGTCAAGTCCCCTCTCTAACAAGAACGCACAAGACCGAGGTCTTCAATAGAAAATGCCCCTGAGGCCTCTGGCATCCCACAGTGGGAACTCCTAGGAGTCCCATATCATCATCCGACACGGATATGCCCATCCAACTTCATCATGATGCGCGAAATGCAGATAATGTGTTCACCCACTAACGAATCAAGCACAGCGCTGAGGAGCATCTCAATGAATTTTGTACGATCCATGAATTTTGTATACGGAACAGAGACAACCATAACTTGTGTACCCTCACGGCTCGCACAGTACTCTGCGACGGACTTTTATCAGGTCAACTCCCATCGTTGCAATATGCTAACCAACAAGCGTATTGAGTGCTGTGGGGTTCGAACCCACGCGGACCATGTCCAGTGGATCTTAAGTCCACCCCCTTAACCACTCGGGCAAACACTCATATTTTACATCAGAATCTGAGTCTTCGTGATCCTAGCTCTTCTCGCGGAACGATCAATGAGCAGCAGCAGTTCAGAAGCCACACATGCAATTGTGGTTGAAACATCACGGCTCATTTCAGCTCTATTGAGGCTCTAGTCCCTCAACCACCTACCCACATGCTTACAGATGAATTCCCCCGTGGTAAGTTCGGAGGCTTTCGAGTTTGTGTGTGAGTTTGAAGTCCAACGTCGACATGGCTTGATTAGACTCGCATCGAGGCACATTAGCTCGCGAAGGGTCAGTTTCAGCCTTTCAAATTGATTCGTTCATCACGCCAAGGGATGTTGTTCACAGGGCGAGATGACCACTGCCAAGACACTCCCTTTGCTTTCGGCAGGATCCGTAGGAAGTTCAGGGGCTTTCGAATGTGTTTTGGAACCACCTCAAACTGAGCCGGATAGCTTACTCGAAACTTTTGATGTTCGATTATTCCAAAGCTGTAATGGAGTTATTCACGATAGTGCAGCAACGGGAGCGGTCAAAATTTGAGAGTAGTGGCTTTCGGGGTTTACCTTTTTGGGGCTCCTTGCCCGCTATTACGAACAACGATGTGAGCTCAGCTCATATGATCGTTGTAAGGACTTTACGGTGCCATTCCCCGCACAACACGCCGATGATGGCCTTCACAAGAGCCCCCACCAGTCCAACGCTAATACTCAGATCTCAACACAATAATCTCAATTCGGTGAAGGAACATCATCTACATACGTTTTTGTCTCTTATTAGACATCTTGCTATCCTGCTGAACACTAGCTTTCCTCCCCCAAGATGCCTGGTCGCTGCTCTTTTCTAAGTGATTCGCCTTCCGCTTCTGGGACTTCATTATATTCCTCTGTCGCTTGTACTCAGGATCGTATTGATCGTAATATGTTAACGGCAAGTCATGAACGTCCGTCACTGCGAGGACTCCCTCAGCGTCCGCCATAGCTGATTGCATTTCGACCGGTGTGCAAACGTCGCAGCCATTTATAAACCAGAACGAAGGGAATGGGCTCGTCTTGGCCTCGTCGGAGCTCGCCCGCAAGTGCTTCGGGGTTTGATAAACTGAATACAGCAACGATACGGAGACTCGGGCAAACGATGAAAACAGCATAGTCGACGCGAGACAAACATTCGAGTAAATCATAATGCGACGCTTACCATATCGCTTTTTCGGAGCAACGAAAAACATGCCCGACTGCCCGGGCTGCTCAATCAGCTTCTTGTAGTAGTCTTTCATATAGAACCAGTTAGGAACCAACCACAGCCAAGGCTTCCCCACCTTAGCCGTGAACTCGGCCAACTTCTCGGGCTGAGGCACGAAAGAAGATTCACTGTGGAGTTAAGAGCGGATGTAACAGGTCAAGCTAGAGGTAGTAGCTTCCCTTCCATGCAGTGTCGAAAACAGCAGTCCGATTGTGACTCACATGTTCTCCACTATAAGGCGGGTTGGTAAGGAGTACGTCGAAGTCAGGAGTCTCAACAGAGTAGAAATCCTCGCATTTGTTGTAGACATTATTGAATCCCAACGCCTTCAAGTTGTCCACAACAGCTCCATTACAGTAGTAACTGCAGAGTGAAGACAATTACCATCTTATACCTTCGAGATTTCTTTACGGGTCGTAAATCTTCAAGTCCTCTTTAGTCTTCCCCAGCTTCTTAGCCATCAACTCGAGTATCGGTGCCACATGGCCGTAACTTGAATGCGAGCCAGTACCACTCGAGCGACGAATCATTAACTTACGCTTTGGCTGGCGACTCGGCATGGTCAAGAGAGTCGGTAGGATAAGGAAAGGCCTTCGACAGGGTATCCTCAACGGACGTCGCCTCCTGTGGACTCCCATCCTTGACAGCGGGCTCGGCTAGCTGCTTCGTAGGCTTCTTATTTTTACGCCGAGTTTGCTTCGTTCGGGCCATGGTTACCAAGAACTCCAAAGCGGACTAACTAGACCAAGTACTCCCCCAAGAGCTACTCAGCAATGATGACAGAATGCCGAGGAGTGTTAATGCCAGAGAGTAGCCCTTCATATTCAACGCCTTCCATTCTGCATAACTGGGCACTCAACACTATCATCAAATTTCCCTCGAGAAGATCACTCGAGCTAAGAAGACGTGCCTCGGCAAATCCCTCCATCCCGCACTCGACGACCGCCATGACCACCATGTACTGGAGGACCGACTCGAGTCTCCACTACCGATGGCTTATAGGCTTGGCTGCCGTATCGTGCCCAACAGCTGTTCAAGCCCAGCTGACGCCCCATGTGAACTGACTCCTCAACCATACTTTACCAGCCTATCACACGAGAGGCATCAGATCAAGCATCACCCGTCGAGCCTACCAAATGGACTAGCTCAACTACTTTCATAGGGATTCTCGAGAGGTAAAGCAGTAGTAATCCTATTGCATCTCCCCCAGCAACTAGAACTCAAGCCGTCGATATGACGATCCTCTGCTCAACAGAAGTTTTATACGCTCTCCACTACTGCTAATCTTCATCACAGCAATTGACAAATGAAAGGATAGCGAGCACAGCGGGACTTAGGATATCCTATCGGCCCGACTTATTATACTATTGGCATGCAACATGATCTCCTATCAACTTTTACATCACTCTCTTCTTCTTATGATAAGGCGTCTTCACCGTAAGGCTCTGGTGGATGTACGGCACGACTCCACCTACCACAAACACCAAGTGCTAGGAAGACCATGGCAGCGACACGAAAGTTACCTCCAGCAATTGTTGCACGGATGAGAACGTCAAGTTCATCATCACCTCTGATGGCAAGGTGTAGGTGTCGTGGAGTAATACGTTTAACCTGAAATACTCACTGGCTCGAAACCAACACGTGATTTACAAGTCCCCCCACCTTCTGGTCCTTGGCGGCGTTACCAGCGAGTTCGAGAACCTCTGCAGTGAGGTACTCCAAGATGGCCGCTGTGTAAACGGCTGCGGTCGAACCAACTCGGCAATTGGCGGTAGCACGATCCTTGAGATAACGTCTAACCCTTCCCACAGGGAACTGTAGGCCAGCCCTGGCCGATCTGGTGATCGACGAGCCTTTGCCACCGATCTTTCCCTTACCACCATGAACCTGTAAGAAGCGGATATGAACAGTAAAGCTGAAGCATCGCCTGACCTTAGCTCCCTTTCCACCTTTGCCACCTTTCCCGCCCTGCAAACCAGCGCCTTTGATACCCTTACCACCAGCTGAAAAGATGACCTGTTTGGGCGAATAGTGAGAGGACTTGCTCACCTAATTGGGTCACCACGGGCACAGGCAACGAGACGTCAGTTTGCTTACGAGTTGACATTAGGGATGATTGTATTAATAATAGACTGAAGCCATCTCAATGGTTTCGGACGACCAACGTGCGCGATCCAGCGATCGATTTTCCGATCATCGGGTTACCATCATGGTCGCGCAGCCTTAGTTTGGAATGGATTATAAGGCCTGCGAAGGCATAAGCCCGAAGAGAAGTCACAGCTAATCAGCGAACCGCAGAAGCAGGATACGAGCTTGCACACTCGCAGTATCCCAGGAGAAACGGTAATTGAGAACTGCAAGTGTGCAAGACTTATGGAAGAACTCCTTGCAGATGCCGCTCGCCCGAACTGGGCGCAAATTTTAAATAACAGGCGAGCGAGATGCTTCCAAAACTCAGGAATCTCTTGATTCGTTTCACACATCTGTTATTGATGCAGGTAAACCACATCAAAATTGGCCTCGGTCCGATTCCTCGCGGACCCAAGGCGACAAGCAAGAGGAAACTATGTGCCCACGATGGGTGCCTTAAGCAGGTGAGCAAAGTTATCGAGTTACTAATGTTCTTGTCCTTCATGCTGAGTAGACTTTTCCTGTCTTAGGCTCGCGATGGGAGCTCGCAGTGCATCACCCATGGAGGTGGTCGTCGCTGCGAGATCCCGAACTGTACGAAGAGTGCCGTAGGCAGCAGTAATCGCTGCAAGGCTCACGGCGGAGGGAGGAGATGCAGGATGGAGGGCTGCACCACTGCTGCCCGCCCAGGTCCCAAGCAGCTATGTCAAAAACATGGCGGCAAGGAGCCTCGGCGGACAGGTGGTACAGGTAAGTCCGGGCTAGCCACCCGATCTGAAGGTATGGTCGATGGGAGATGGTTGGTTTACTCGGATGTAGTGGAACCGCCATACATCCCACAAGCATCAATTGACATGATTGTTCCTCCTCCTCAGGTCAGCGATCTCACCTTGGCAGTCGAAGATGGCAAGGAGGGCATGTTCATCTGGAGAGTCGACAAGGATGAGGAAGAAATAGTTCTAAATGCCCTTGGCGAAGGTTTTGTTTTACTTGACATTCCTCCTCAGGTACAACCAGAAGAGGTTCAAGATTTCTATGATGAATCTTTAATTTGTTACTTACCATGATTGTGAACGAACCATTTGTGTACCTTTCAATCATTGTGTTATGATAGTTCTCATCACTCGCCCCCGAGTTCTCCCCCGAGAACTAGTACCCCTTCTCGGCGAGAGGGGGAAGGGAATGACGTTGTACGCCGTACAAAGGTGGCATCGACTCTCGCAGAGTCACTCTGCTGGCCAACCCCATACACCGTTGATTCCCTCCGATTTCTCAACGACTCCATCACGGAGTCGTTGAGAAACGACGTGAGTGTTTCTCACGTCGTTATCTCACGTGCACTCACGTGAGTACCCCCTCACGGTGAGCCTGAATCATTCCTAGTAACCCAACATTGAATCTTGATGGCCCGATATCCGAGATCTTACCCTCGATAGCACTCACCAACGCAGCACAGCACACTGAATCAGTAACTGACTTGCAGCGAACTTCGTTCGATGCGAAATAAGAGATGAGAGTTTCTATTTCAATCATTCGCTCTCAGTGGCACCAGGAAAGCGGCAACTTCAGTGACAGAGGAACTATATCATCGAGAATCGCTGCTGCTGCTCTTGTTGTTGGGGTGCGGGAGTCTTAGTCTTCTTTGATCCTTTAGATGATGGTTTTACAGCGAGACTTGGATGAATTTGAGGTATAACACCACCTGGGAGGAAGTGATGAGCCCCTCAATGGTTCAAATGATACCTCCAGAAATGGTCGCCTTAATAAGCGTGTCCAACTCGTCGTCGCCACGAATCGCCAACTGCAAGTGGCGAGGCGTGATCCTTTTCACCTAAAATGACCCAGGTTGTATTTCGTTGTCCTCAGGTGCCCAGCTAGGCTCTCACCTTGAGATCCTTCGCTGCATTACCGGCCAACTCGAGGACTTCAGCTGTGAGGTATTCAAGAATAGCAGCAGTGTAGACGGCTGCAGAGGCGCTAACCCTCACATGAGAGGTCGCTCTGGTTTTTAATTGTCGATGCAGTCGGCCAACAGGAAACTGCAATCCAGCACGAGCTGACCTTGTGGTCGCTCGCTTTATGCTATGACCACCTTTGCCGCTACCGTGAACCATCTGCTACAACAGATATTGTTTTCGCAAATCAAAAACGGTGCCCACCTTAGAAGCTTTGCCACCCTTCCCCCCAGACATAATGGGAGTCTTCATAGCTCGACCACCGCCTGAGAGAATACTTAGGAACCAGAGTGCTGCTCGCTCGTAGAATCGATGACATTCGTGAATTAGAAGATGCAGACACTCGATTTCACACGAAAAGCTTCCCCACCTAATATCGAGGCAACACTTAAGGGAGAAGATGGCGTTGAGTTTAATTCTTGTACCATTTACAGAGAAAATTAAGGAAGGCCCTATCCAATGGATAGTATCCATGATCGATCCGTCGGTGTTCGACCCTCACACTTCAATAACACAACAACAGTAGCGAACACAGCAATATGGACACCTCATGTTTCTACGCCCTGGATCTCAACACCCAGTTCGATATCACAACATTTGTCTGAAGCCTTGCCATGGAGGAGGACGGTGCCTCGAAAGCTCATTTGTTCACAGTCCTCCACTTCACGTAGGGCGATGTCTCCCAGGAAATCGAGGATTTCGCCGCCTAGCAAACTTCGGCTCTTCCTCAGCACTTCAACGCGCAAATTGATATCGTCAAAGTTGACCCGAGATATGTCCATCAGGGTATACACAGCCTGATTCCACACCACGTTCAAGGATGGCTTCTCTCTCAACACTTTATCGACCACATAAGGATCGACTTCAGCGATGGTCGCCACTTCAATTGCAGTCATGCCATGTGCTTTCCGCAGCTTTTCTATAATTCGTTGCGTCCTCGGTTCACGGGAGAGATCTCCCTCAACGTCCGCCTCCCGATTCATACCGGGCTTAGATATAATCATAGCAGGACTTGCTCCTGGGAGAGAGAACCGTACACGAGAGCCAGCCTCGATCAGACTCCCCGCACAATACAAGTCAATAGTGACCAGAATCTGACGGAATACATTTAGAGGTCTACAAGCATGGTCCAAGCGCCTGAGTCGTCCATGAATATTCACCTCCACTCCATCAGCGATAGCAACCCAGCAACCCTCAGCACCAACACCTTCATCGATCAAGTCTCGTACCTTAATCGTAGCAGAGCTTAGGTGATCTCCACCGAGGGAGCATAGCCGCACGACTATGGGCTGGTTGCGAGTGTAGACGAAGAAGTCGCTAGTAAATGGTGGCTGCCACTCGTGATAGCCAGCAACGTTGAACTCCCCTTTAGGAGTGGCAATGAGCTTCGACCCCAATGATAGTTCGATATGAGAGCTCTTTCCTCGAGGCAAACCGCGGAGACGATGAACTGATATCTGTAGGACTGCGCTGGGTTTCGGGTAAGCCAATTCAAGATTCGGGTGAACTTTCTCTCTCTGCAGCGGTACATATACACAGTTGGGCAGGAGGAGCGTTTCTCGAATGGTCTTTTCTACTGTAGTCTGGAACAAAGAACTAATACCGGGCATATCAGCAAGGTTTGCTAGACCCGAAAACGCCCAAGTGATTGAAGGAAGCGAAGACAGTGTAACCTGATAGGAAGCATTTCATCTGTTACTTCGCAGTCGACCTACCTGCACACCCCCAATGAGCGGGATCTCGTCGATCAACGGCTCAAGCGAGAGACATAGGTCTCCTGTGAAATTGATATGTTCTATCCCTACACTGAACATGCCGATCGAGAAAGCTACCCGGGAGTCGCAATCGTAGTGTATATGAACATTAACATCAAGCGACTCATGTGTGCCATGGTCCCGTCTAGAAGTCCGAATCGGCCCTAGCTTTGGTGTGTTCTTGCCGAGATCGAACTCCTTTAATTCAATCACTCGGTGACCTATGCTCTCTCGCATGATCGGGAGCACTTCTGTTTCCAGTTTCTCGCGAATCACCGAGTTCAACCTCGGCCAAAGCTGCATCAATAACCAGTTAACCCAGATCAGCTGATCGCCGCCTCCTGAATTCAGCACTGAACTATCGTCATGATCGTGAGAGTAACCCGAGAAGCGTTGTTCCATCACATGATGGCTTGTCATTCTTCTCACTCGCCTTCTACGATTCACTCTCGACATTGTAAGACTACTGCTGTCGATATCCTCCATGAACGATGACCGAGGCAGATCGCGTGGTCGGCAAGACACGAACACAGGTGGTCGATTGGTGATAGGGACAGCTGATGTCGGAGCACCACTACAACACAAGTAGCCCCACCAAGAGAACGGTCGTGGCACGACGCTAGCAGCAGGGAGCACTTCGTCCGCGTCAAAGAAGGCCTCTGAAGCATTATCCCCGTTGAAACTATTGAAGAAGGAAGACCGTCGAATGAAAGACTCCATCGCTTGTGAATGTCTGTGGGCTAACACGTAGTGAGAGCTAACACAATGATGGAGACAGCAAGACATGCAACAACACAACAGCATTCAGATGGAACAATTAGTGAACTATTGTATCTAAGTGCCATCTAGACTGAAGCAGGATGGTTGTAATGAATCTCGACTGATACAGATACCGACAGCTACATGATTTATGGTATACCTCTAATCATAGAGGAAAACGCTTGAGGCTCAAGACAAGGAAAATTTGATGATACGAATGGTCTACAGATGACGAAAAATAGTGAATACAGCACAGGCTGCTAGTCACTGCTGAGGATCTCCTCCTCTTTGTTTCTGTCAGCTTCAATAGTATATACAACAACAGGTGCATCTCCGAATGATGCAATGTCGTGCACCGCTCCGCCTCCATTTAGGCACGGTGTGGTGCAGCAAAACTCTTCAATTTCAAAACGGCCGACTCTCCTCACATCTGCATTAGCGGCATTCGAGAAGGGAATACACTCGGGCATCGAATCGCCTCGTGGACGTTTGCTATCTTCCTCGGCAACATACTCCTCTCCTTCACTACGTCGACTCTTACTCGGTGCATTCGGCTTCCTGTCAACCTTATGATGGGAGTGTCCACCGCGGTGTTTACGGCAACTACTACGGGACATAGATATTGGTAAAAATCCTCATCTAACAGGAAGAAAGTGAGGAGGCTTCAAGCGACCTTCCCAATGCCAATCATATGTCTGCAATACTCGATAGAAGCACCTCCAATTACTGCTGGAATCGATCTTTCTACGCGTCCTCTACGGCTTTCCTTCAACTCAACCATCTTTTGATGCAATAACAAGACATGCGTAGTTACCAATTTCTGAGGAGTCGACAAGTATTTCATTGGTGAAAGTGACATGAATGAACGTATTTATAGTAAATGCCGATGCCGAATGTATCACACCGATGACCTATCTAGAACAGGATAAACCATCAGAGTCGGTGTTACTCGACCGCTCCTCCCATCATGCGGTGCCACTTCAAAGCGACCGATACGACGTCCTGATGAAAGATGAGTGAAAGTTGAAGAACTGGGCGAGTCAGGAAGGACCGTGTCGATCGAGATCTCCTCCTCGATCACAAAACGTCCAACCTTCTTTACCACCATTTTCGGTGGGGGTACATTGAATAGGTTAACTGTTGTAGGGACAGGGGACAGTGCTGGATCGCAGTTAGCGTGGGTAACAGCTAGGCTGTGCGGAAGGTGGCCTGTCTTTGAGACCAACTCCAGGGTGAACCGTCCTCTCTTCAAACAAGTCGATGTACTATCGATCTCATCACCCTCTTGCTTTTCTTGGTCTGTAGTGAGCTCCTGGTCATAGCTTTTGATTACCGTCTCACCGCCGTAGTCGCTGCTAGTACTAACACATGGAGGAGTGGAGACAGTGGTAGGCTCAGACGATGAGCTCATTGAAATGTTGTGACGGTAGACGTAGGAAGAGACACTCGCCTCAAAAGGAATATCCAGAATTGAAACTAAGCTGTCAACACACCCTCCCATAGGCAGTTGTCCAGTCACGAACCCAACAGACCCCACACAGTACAGTAGTAGCTGCTAAAGAGGAGTAAGCAACACTCACTTTAAAGACTTCTGGTATATTCCACATAACCTCTGCTCAGGTGCGGAGGAAATGAGGGCCTCACTGATCGAGACATCCGAAGTACTCTCTATCACGTTTAATGAATCACTCATTCTAGAGCCCGAAACCATGCTGTACTCCTCGATGGCTCTGTGTACAAGCTCTACTTCTATCTTCCTGAGAAGCAATAACAGGATTTGGCATTGCTCTCCAATGACGCTAGAGATAGCCAGAGATAATACACCCAACGCAACACCAAGGTGATGGTTCAAAAATTGTAAAAGTGGGCTGTAACGACACCAGCAGCATCAGCAGCAGCGGTAGTAGGCGCGAATGATAGTAATGAGGATTCTAGCAGCAGCTATGGTAGGTTCTTCATGTGTTCACATAGAGGAGCACTCACTGATGAAGCAAGAGCATTCTAGTGACGTTCTATGATGAAAACGCTACCAAAGCTACTACCGAACTGCAGACAAACAATGTATCACCAAGTACCCATCTTCTTCACTACTACTAGTACTACTACTGCTAATGATGTTAATAATAATAATGCTAATACTAGTATTATTATGATCACTCGTAAATATGACAAGGAGCCGTCTAAGCATATTAATTTTACATTATAGGGGACCAAGGAAAGGGAGACAGGTAAAATGATGAAGCCATCGGAAGACGATCTGTGCAGCGCCTCATATTGTTGTTGTTATTGTTCAAGACCAACTCCATTACCTTGCAGCATGTCAAGTAAGCCTATACAAGATGAACGACAGTATAAAAGACAAGACCTGTAAGAACTCACCGTCACCGAACTCTTCCTCCTCTGGGCCCACTGGGCTTTGATTCACTTGCTGTAACGGCGACGATTCGTTCGTCGAAGAGGCATGGCCCTGAGGCAAGGTAACTTCCCAACTAAGCATCATATACCAACAAACCTGTATTAAGAATTTCCACAAGTCGTAGGCGTCTATGACTGCCAAAACTGATCGCGTATCCGGGTCCAGGATCACCTGAGTTCACACATATACACAAGCCACTACCGAACCATCCGCCGTACCATCGAATGAGACTCCGATCCCAACAGCATTGACCGTAAGATATTCTTCAATGAGACCGGGAAGTCCGTCGATAAATACACAGGGGCTATATCCCCATTAACGTCCTAAGAAGGGACAGCTAACACAAAGGATGATACACCAACAGCGACAGCAGCACTTCATCCTCTTGCTCGTCCTCCTCCATATCGGGTACAGTGATCCCAGCTTGCCTCTTCCTCCTAAGCTCAGCTGCCTTGGTCATTCTAACATAACGCTTAGTCAACTCCAATGCATCACCAGCACGCATGCCCAAAGATATGCTATGGCCAAGTACTGAGTACTCACTATCCGTATACCTGAACATTACCAATCTCAACATGATGGCCACTATTGTAGAAGATATCCTACATGTAATTGACCGACTCCGTTATGAGTTGATTGACAGACGTCAAAGTAAAGGAGCCGACATACTGACCATTCTCCAACACCGGTAGGATCTGCCGCTGGCAAGTACCTATCACGTAAGTAGGACTCCAGCACCTCCAACAGACTACTGCTGCCTACAAATGGCATCCATCACGTCAGCCAATGTATCCTTATTTGCATCCACTGTGACGACATGACCGTGTGATAAAGCACCTAAGAGGGTGACCCTCGATAACGAGGATATAGCCAATATCGTACTGTAGTCTTGCACTGGCAAGTCGAATACCGGTGCCAAGAACGGCCCCTTGCAATGTATAGCCACAAATGCCATTATCTGTGTGAGGCTGATCTCAGCGAAGACCTCTACCTCCGTCTTAGATTCAGTCTCGCTAGAAAGCAAAAGACTATGAGCACCCGGCGTGGCGATTATCAATGATACCTGAACAACGATTAACGATGGTATACCCCCCAGTGGTGGCAGTCCTCTCATTACCGCTTGCAGGACCGACATGTCCTGATCTAGGCGTAGATAGGGGACTTCTGTCGGCTGTAATGTCCGCTTCGATATCCATTCATCCACTGTGATGCACTGTAAGGCCTCATGCTGGTTACGATAACACCAAAGAGCATACTGGAATAAGTCCAGTGCTGTCAACCAAGCTGTGTCCATACAGGGGACACCCGTAGAGGAGTTATAATATGGTGCCTCGGGCGGGCATGAGGTTGATGGTCCTATCTGGTCAATCCGTATGGTTGGTGATGATGCTACTGGACGCCTGTGCTTATCGAGACTATCATAGGCCAGTTCCTCGACTTGTGGTGGTAGTACCATATCTGATCATAGAGAAGTGAGTGACTAGACACTTATAGTGAACAAAGGCAATGAGCATCCCCGAAGGCCACATCCTACTCTGAATATTATAATCGAATTCTCCACGCATATCCCCCGTATTGTTGGAATACGCCCCATTATGCTGCGATTGGCAACCAGATGAAGTCATAGCTTCATCAGCAGCAGCAGCAACGGGCGGAGTAGGGGAGGACCGAATCCGTCGTAGCACTCGTATTCGCCGCATTGGCCCGATTTGCGTGCCCGTCATAGTCGAACTCGGCTGGGCAGTTGCTGACCATTAAGACATCAAAACGATGAAGGAAACCACCGTCCTACGAGGAGTTGCCTCATCCCGTCTTTGCTCATACTCCCCCGTCAAGCCGCTCAGTAGCAAGACGCATGCCTGGCCCATGGGGACATCATCGGTCACCTAAAACCATACCACTCCACCACCACAACTCGGCGGCCTTCCACGAGATGCCTTACACATGCAGTTAGACTGCGATCAGGTATAGCCTCGTATACTGTAAGAGAGGCCATAAAGTCCAGGAATGTATCCAGAGAGTCCTCGACCTACAACAGAACCTCTACAGTCCTTCGACCACCAGCAACAAGAACAGCTCTTACTAAGGCAGCCTCATTTACATGGCGTAGCGGTGGTGGTGGGGACGAAGGCTCAGGGGATGAAGACCGATGATGAAGGGACCCTGACGACGACGACCTCCAATGCTACCAATAACTACTACCGTCAAAGGGCCGTTACCAGCAGCAGCTGGGGGACTTGTAGCAGCTGAGGGATCACCGTCATCACGGTCACTGGTAGAAGACATTAACCTGCTCCAATTTGGGAGGGAAGCCAAGTGAAGAGAAAACTAAGGAAACTGAGCTGCCGGCCCTATTCTAGCCCACCTTGATAACGCTAAGACCAGGATGAATCTGGAAAAACTCCCAACAATCGAGGCAGAGAGATAATCAAAGGCGCGCTGCCATCATAACTACTGTCGAGGAGCTTTCTTCACCCAGGACTACTGTTAGGCTCACTCGTAGGAGCATCTGATGGTCCGCAAGATACTCCTACATGAGGAAGGATGCCATCTGTATGTCGACGGAACCTCACCTGTGGCTGCTCTGATGGCTGACCCAATGCCCGCAGTAGAGGAAGACCTCGCCCAACGGAAGAACCTACCCAACTGTAATAGAGGTGCCATGCACATCATAGCTTTACAATATAATCATCATAGTAGACCCACTATTACCTGTATGTTGAGGATGTAGTGATGCTCCGGAGCATAGAGTCTGTCAATTCCCCTGGCCTCTCCCATGCAGGATAATACTCCCTATGGCCCTCGCCCTGATAGCCAGAGGACTGCTGCTTTGTATCAATCGTTATAACAATCTCACCTCCGAGGAAGTGGCGTCACCAAGCCATAAATCAGTAGATGGAGCCGCGGTAGAACCAGAGCTGGAGCTGAGCTGATGATATAATGGGGGCATCCAGCCTCGCTGGTGACAAGCTCTGTCAAGATGCCCATGCTGAGATGCTCTTAGGCTTGCTGGTGTACCGCTGGCCGACGACCAAACCCCACTCATATGATGCACCTACGACTAGTCGCAGTGAAAGGATCACCAGCACCAGCAGCAGTGGCCATAGTCGTAGTCGTTAGTACCTGTACTGAATGCCCTAGCACCAGGAGAAGCCACGGTGCTATCCATGCCGCTCGAGAAGTCGTGCATGCTGTATTATTGAGGACACGTTGGCCAGCGTCTCGCGGCTCCCATGCCTCAGACGTATGCTCATCCCCAACATGCAGTGTAAAGTCGGAAAGGTCATGTGGGACCGCCATAGATGTTATCGTCTTAGGAAGGAAGGACTCTTCCTATCATCGTAACAAGGATGAGCTCAGCAACCAACAACCATACGCTTACTACCTGGGTGCACACACTAATCGAGGATGACCATGAGCGGCTGAATAATGCACCATAGGCCATCTGCACAAGAGGCGGAGGAAGTCAGTGATGCGAGGCAGAAGGAAAAAAAGCCTTACAACTATGAAGTAGACCCAAGCTAGAAGGACATGCAAAGTGAATATCATCTGCCTAGTGACCAATACGTTACCGTAGAGACCCTGACATAGAGGTCTACAGAAAAGGAGGAGAACTCATCAATACTACTACCGAGCAAATGTGCTGGAATAGGCCGCCACTCCGGCTGGGCCTTATGGTATTCATAGGAGCCTGTGCCTCGTAATAACGCCCCTTATCACGAACAATGCTTCCCTATATGAAGAATATATAACCATTGACTAGACCACCTCATTAGGACCTCAGTATAAGGGCACTGCCTTGAAGACCATTCCGAGACCTTGACCGTGGACTGTTGAGATGGATGCCCCTTCGAGTGATGTGACGATCCGCCCCCCTAAACACAGTAGTCCCCTACCACCCTCCACCTAGTACTACACTCCCAGCAGCTGCTGCCCCTATGGCTTGAACTCTTATCAAAGCCGACTGCTCTGTTATCATCTTCCACTTGCCCAATAGATGTGCGAGATGCCTGCGTAAGACATCCACGTGGAAACAGCAGCATGGTTGGCATACTGCAATTCGAGTGGCCTTGTGTTGAGGTCTGTGCACATAACTACGAGTAAAACATGCAATGCGAATACGGCTGTCATTAATATCCTGAGCATAACAGAGTCTCCATTAAGACACTGAGTGGCGTAGTTACATAGTGAACCCAGGGCCGCCGGGTACCACTGAGCTGGCTGATACACTGAGGAAGTCCAAAAGTCCAACCCGGGGGTCGGCAACGGAGACATCGTTGGCCAGAGGGCCTCGGGCGAAGCGACAAGGTAGGACTCCGAGACACCAGATAGCCTAGCACAGTACGTAGTGCTACTACAGCAGTGTCACCAATAGTGTCACCTCGGCCGCATAGATTACGATTCTGCGCAAGCTCTGAACAAGTGGGGTGAGGAAGAGATTGTCAGTGGCGTCGACACGGGCATCCAGGGCCTCATCTGTGAGATCATTGTAATGGAGGTCTGAACTCCTGATAAAACACCGAGTTAGACGACTATTAATCACCGTAACCCCTCATCACTACTGGCGTAGCAGAGCTACTGATACACTTGATAGGAGCAACGGTGGGAGGAAGTACTGAAGGAGTGGTATCATCTACAATTTGGTATGATTAATAGACCCACCTCGGTCGCCAATATGTAACCATATAGCGAAGAAGGCTTTTCCCCTCCTTGTGCCACGAGGTCCTGTTGTACTACTGCTGCTGTACAGTAGCCGACGTCAAGGAACGTTATGGCTAAAGAGGAACGTCAATGCCAAACATAAGGCTTCCACTGCTACTACTACTACTACTACTACTACTACCTAGCAGGAAGAATCTTGCCACATCACGTGCGATGGTTATGCCAGTTCGGTGTTGACCGCCTGAGTGATGATGATTATTAACTCGCATTGTGGGGGGGTGGGTACTACCAAAGTCATCTGGCCTCATCAAGGAGCTATGCCTGTGTGGAGTGGTACCGCCCCAGAATGCATAGAAGAGTCTTTGAGACATAAGGAATGTGATAACCACGACTAAGTGAATATTAGCCTCCCATGGTGCCTGAGAATGCCGATAGAAAGGGCTACAGTGGTATGTAGACCAACACTCACCCCTGTGATGAAGGATATCTGTATGTACGCTGCACAAGCACAGAAGAGGGCATGGAGTAGCTCCCAGGACCAGTCGACTGGTAGCTCCGACCAAGTACGCATAAAGATTGGCCCGGTAAAGTATCCAGTTTCTGTGTGGAATGCCGCATAGTCAATCTCGTGGTTATCATGTTGCTGTTGTTTGCCAAGAAGGTCCTTGTCTAAAGGAGCTGGTGTCCAATCCAGGTCTGTCACTAAAATTTCTACCATCAATGACCGCATCGACTCTGCCCTTGTTCCCTGATGTGATGACTTCCCCGACGAGCCCTTCTCCCCCTACCAGCCCATTCGCTGCGCCGCCAACTGGCTCCGGTCGCCGAGCCATTGGAAAGCGAAAATTTCTATAACAGCAGCACCTCCCGAGCAGTAGTGGAAATGACTAGGATGTGAACGAAGTGTGGTAGGAATATCAACCGTGATGGTAAATAATATAACCTAACTCCAGATATGGGGTTGCGCCGAAGATGGCGGACAGCCACTCCAAAAGCAATCTCATTGGTTGAGGAAATGCAAGATTTGCAAGATGGCAAAGGGCGGATCTTACGATGCCGTCGAATCGTGAGAGCATCCTTATGCAACATGGTTGTCCAGGGTATGACTCCAGTGGTATGATCCCAATCTCTGGCGAGCACATTGCTGTTATAGACGGTATTACTCTTTGTAGATCTTCAGGAAGGATATTACTGTTACCCATTACCTTTTTTATCTACTACCACTGAAGATTACCTCTATGTCTATCCAATGAATACTCGCGAGAACGATTTTGCTTAGCTGAACTCCAAGCGCTACGTTGGAGGGGTGATAGGCAAGTCTGTATCAACAGCAGGGGGAATGAAGTCTATCCGATAATCGATTATAATGGCTCCGTTGTCAGACGTGGTTTTCAATACTGGTTTGGTTGGTTATCCCGACAGCTCGACTGATCCTAGCTTTTGGTGGCTAGTCCAGAGCGCTGGTATACGGGGGCCAGCTGGTGGAGCTATAACTATGGTTCTTTCTGATGACCTGGACCATCCCGGCCCACTGCGCAACTTCGAAGGCGGGAGATGTCACGTCAAGGGACTGGTCATCAGCGGCTCCGGCATCGCTAGACATACTCTATCGGAACGTTTCAGACGATTAGATCGACCTATGCGAGGACAAGCTGAGTGCTAGGTGGACCTCCCTAACGTAAGCATCACATGCAGACGACTCCTCCGTTGTATGCTGGCAGACACTATTGTAGCTCCAATATCGGTCCTTTGTAGATAACTGAAGGATTCGAGATGCGGAGAGTCGCAGTGAATACGGCAACGGCCCTCGTCAATGGCAACTGGCACCGATGGCTAGGGGACGTGTTGTCGTGGTCAGAACTAAGAGGGGAAGAGACGATGAAATATGCTTCGATATTGGCATATGGCAACTCTAGCAGAAGCTCGAGTAGTAGTACCACTAGTGATGGTGCATGTTGGCACTGACGGCGTTGCTCTTAATGCCGATCGGCAACTAGTGCCGCTTTTCCTACAGTATCGGTATGGTGTTCAGCACTTCTTTGTTGGGACGGGGAGCAGATCTAAGCGTAGTTGTTTATCTGATAATGTCTACTAGTGCAGATTTCGTCACAGCTAAGAAGTGGTTATCGACAGGCAAGCTAGTACATCCTCTGTCGAGCGTTACTTCGGTGGATGTTATAACAGCCCTCATGGGAAAGTACCAGACGGAGGTAGCCAAGGGGCTTGAGAAGACTTTATTGCGGACTGAGGCGCAGCATACGGTATTCGTATTGTTGGATGGTTGTGGTATCAACGTCCTCGAGAAGCATCTTGGTAAGGATTCCTTCATGAGGAAAAACCTCATTGGCACGGTCAACAGTGTTTTTCCGGCGACCACATGTGCAGCGCTGACCTCGTATGGCACAGGGAAATACCCTGCTGAGCACGGCATGTTGGGTTGGACTACAGAAATCGATCGGAGAGTAGCGATTCAGCCTCTGCCGTGGGTCGATGCTGTGACTGGCGAGTCATTGGAGGACACAGAGGAGATGCGAAAGAAGGTTTTCCGTTTTGATGCGGCTTATGATAAGCTCGATAAGGATGAGGTCAGGATGTACCAGTTCTATGATGATTCTCCCTTCACGAGGGCTATTCGTGGGAATGGTCCGAAGGTGATCAAAACCAGTTTGACTGACTTACAGTTGGTCATCGTGGAGGTGCCGAAGTATTTGCAAGAGAAGACGGATTCAAAGGAGACTACCTTCACTTACATCTACTGTCCTGAGCCGGACACCACAGAGCATGCCTTGGGTATAGACGATCCCGCCATAGGGATCAAACTCAACCAGTTGAATGACCAGCTCGAGGAACTTTGGGCGGCATTGAGTCGAACATCGGGAGCATCGGTACGGATGGTAGTATCGGCCGACCACGGACAACTGAATTTGGAACATGTCCGAGTTTATGATTCCCAGGATGAGAGGAAAACAAGGCCTAACGTACTCGCGCTTGGCAGGTTGTTGAAGCTCCCACCTACTGTTGAGCCACGGTCATTTGCCTTGCATTTAGCCGATGGTGTTTCGGTTGATGAGGCCCGGGAGACCATTCGGAAGGAAGCCCCGGAGCTCGCCAAGAATTGGTTGTTGTTGACCCCGGATGAGGTGGAGGCTCTCCGTATATTGGGTCCAGGGAAACTGTCAGAAGATGCTAGAGAGCAGCTTGGGGATCTCTTTGGCATAACTGATGGGCCTTATGAGCTTACCTACTACATTGATGGGAAGTCCGGTACTGAGAAGTTAGTGGGACAGCATGGAGGACTCCTACCGTCGGAGGTTCGAATACCACTTATTGTACTTGATTCGACTCAGAGCGTTGAAAGGATGCAGACTGATCTCGCTACCATAAAGAACGTGTATTCAGCCGACTTCGCTAGTAGTCGCCCTTAGAGTCTTCAACATTGCAGATTGATTCAATGATTATCCTAAGTATATGGATCTATGTCGAGGACTGATCCATTTGTAGCTACAGTATCTATTCTGGACATATGTTTTGTGACCCGGAGTTTTGTGTTTGTAAGATGGTCTAGTGGTCGACCACCCATCGTTCAACTTTAATGGGTTCAACTATTCGACAATAGGGCTGTATTGGTGCGTCTAATTTTGCAGATACCACTCCTTCTCGACATCTGCCAATGTACATCCTATTCCTTAGCACGGCAACGTTCCTCATCATCGTACTCCTCGCTATGAGTTCTTTTCGCGCGTGTTGATTAGTCTTGAGAATACGCCCGAGGAAATTAAATACTAGAAGTGAGCCGCATCTAATTCGAGTAAACCCTTAAGATCGATGTTGTATACAATTCGGCAGCCGAACTTCGGCTGTGAGTAGCTCTCGTTGGACTACTGATGATACAACGTGTGACTCTTGACAAGGTGCCACCAGGGTTGGAGCATGCCCGGGGGAGGGGTCTCTTAATCCTGCGACGAAGACTTCTCCTGACCCTCTCAGGTTACATGTAGTGACCCGTCAATTGATCCTGACTCGACTACTCATCGGTTGATCGCCTCTGTGGTGTAGATGTGGGGTAGATGCATAGGAGCAGTATAGCCGATACCTACGTGACCGAAGATATGAGATGAGTGACCAGTGGATTCATCATCATGTGATGGTCGTATCATTGCCGACGACGTTAGTCTCGTTGTTCTTTTCTATGGGTTACCTCTCCAGTTGCTGAGTGGCTGATTAGTAGGCCAGTGGCTGGCCATGATGTGTAGCGACGGCAATTGAGACGTATCGAGCGATCAGAGCGTTGCCGAAGATCATCATTATCCATACCTTGTGTGGTATTTCAATGAGGTTGGTCTGGGCGCATCTCTCCGTACTGTCGACAACATGAATGAAGCTGTTGTCGGGGAAGCGAATGAGAGGGGAAGTCGAGTATTACCTGCGTACTTGCTTTCCGAAGTTGAAGGCTGACGGACCTAGTCTCTGAAATATTATCATCATCCGCCGCTGCCAGCGGTCCGCTGGGTTCATTGAAAGAGCTTCATTCCTCTACCCAACATTGAAGAATCTCCCCAACTCCTCGAAGCTTGTGCTAGAGTGTGTTTTGAGACAGATTATAGAGCGATTACGTAGCTCATTCGACCACTTGCTACGACTAACGTGTTACTTCTCGTCTCCAATCTGATTGTATAATAATACTACTACTCCTACCAGCGACAAATTCATCTGCCACTCCCTCATCTCCGCAACAACGGATGTCCTTGAACGATCGATAATGGGCCTGTTTCACAGGGATACTTAATTTAAGGCGCCTTAAATATAGGAGCAACTTAAGGACTTACTTAAGGTATACTTAAGAAGTACTCAACTCATTTCACAACGTTTAGGGGCAACTTAAGGAGCTCCTTAACTTAAGGCGTACTTAAGTATCTACTTAACCATGGTTACAGGTATAGAATAGAATTACATGTTTAGTTTCGTGGTATAAATGCTCCATTGGTTAGGTTGTTTGTTTACCTCGCGATCGGCGCAGGTACAAGTCTGAGGTATGCTGTTTCTATGGTCGTTTACTGTTTCGCAACTACTTTCCTCGATCATGGGTAAGGTATCAATGGTAAGTTACCGTTGGTAACGAGCTGCAAGGGGATTTCCCACGAATTACAATGTTAGCTAGAATAAGTCACTGTGATTGACCCAGATCCTCATCTCTTGTTCCCAAGCAGCAAACATTGCCTCCTTGACGTCTTGCAGTGGCTGATTCTTAAAGGTGGCCATATTGTGAAGTTCGGTTCGGCTTTTGCTGCGTGAAGGAAATGAATTCTTGGCTCGATTTCTTTGCCTCTCTGGACAAGTGGGAGAGCACCGTGCTACCATTCGTAAGGTCTCCGGTTCGATCCCTGCGAGATGCAATATCAAAGCATCGTACTTCGAAGGGTCCCTGGTTCAACCCCTGTGGGCTGCAATATTCGAACACGGTACTTAAGTATCTATTTAGGTAGGGTCGGCTCTACCTTAATAAAATTTAACGAATACTTAAGTTGCTCCTTAAGTACGCATGTTGTGAAATGCTTCTCGTGAATACTTAAGTATATGCACAGAAACTTAAGGCGCCTTAAGTATTCCTAAACTTAAGGCGCCTTGACGTGCTTACTTAAGTAGTGAAATAGGATGTCCTAATTACTTAAGGTATACTTAAGGCGTTACTTAAGTTTAAGACGCAATTTGCTCCTATGAAACAGGCCCAATGTGGGTCGCTCGGACTCATCCTGAAGACGCGTGTGCAAACCGAAACTGAGTGGAGAATCCTGCGGGCGAGCGCGCTTGTATTGGATACATAATTAATCTCGCTCGCCCCATATATCAAGTATTGTTTACAGATCACAGTTCGTCTATGCATCCTGTAAGACTTGAACGCTAAGTAGTCACTCTTTCAGTAACCTTTGCTTAACATCTGGGTATGACTGTACTTTGTCACTGCTCCGCCGCTCTGGCTCTGGTAGCCATCACTACTCTGACCGTCCCTGCGAGGGGTTGGGAAAGTGAGGTTCCACCTGACGACTACTTGGTCTCCCCAGTCCAGTATGGTCATGGTCGCCGTCTTGGTGAGAGCGGGGGCACTTGTGAAGCCAGTATTGAAGGTGTACCTTGGGAACCGCTCCGCTTGGGGGTTCACTTCATCGATCTCGAGGCTGACTTACCCGACAAGCCCATGCGAGATTTCATCCGATCAGAGGCGGTGCCTCGAGCTGTTGCCTTCTGGCAGAAGACCTTGATGGTTCGTCGAGCTCAAGCTCCTGTTAGGGCAGCGAGATCTTGTGGCAGCCGGTGGCCTCATGGTGTGTGTTACTCCGTCTATTATAAGGGCGGTGGAGCCTCCTGTGGTTACATTAACGGTACCGCTATTATGATACCCGACGAGTATTTGGACGAGCTAACCACCTTCAAAGAGTGTTACGGTGATGATACTTGTGGCTATCCGACAGTCTATCCAGCTGGAGAAGGCTACAGTGACGTTGATATGGTCATCCTCGTAACGGCTAAGCATGACTCGGCCTGCGGCATCAATGGCAATGGTGTAATCGCGTTCGCATTGAGCTGTCAGAGGGATCAGTGTGATAGACCAACCTTTGGTCTCGTCAACGTGTGCCCCCAAATGATTAATGTTGACTCTGAGTACGCCAAGGATAACCTAGTCGGAACCATGACACATGAGCTTGCTCATGCATTGGTATTCTCCGCGTATAAGTATCCATTATTCCGGTATGCTGATGGATCTCCGCGTGTGCCCCGAAACCCGGATACCGCTGGGGTTTTGCGGCCGTATGGAACCAGGTGAGGAGATGTAATAGTAATTTGCATCTAACTCGTCTAATCAGGTATCATTGTTCGAGTTCCGATGACCTTTCCGTTTCCTATCCGTATCCCAAGGGCAATTACATGTATACTGACGCCCCTGGTGTCGTTGAAGTCTCGTCTGGCCGTGGCATGAGCAAGGAAACCTGCAAGTGCCCTACTGGTCGTATAAACTCTACTACAAGCGCCGATATGCGGCAGTGCTTGCTTGCACCCAGGGGTAGCTGTGTCTTCAAGATCGTCACGCCTAAAGTGAGTGTCGAGCTGCAATAAGCACTGATCGCTGCTGCCATAGGTTGTTGAGAAGGCGAGAGACTACTTTGATTGTCCTACATTGGACGGTATGGAGATCGAGAACCAGAGTCCCCGTCAGGGTTGTCATGTGCTCGAATCCCACTGGGAGCAGAGACTCCTCGAGGGTGAGCTGATGGTGAGTGAGAAGTTATCTTGTCTTCCTCCACGGGCAGAGTCTAGGTGCCCATAGCAAACTTTGGGTATCACTTCATGTCGGAGATCACACTGGCATTATTCGAGGACAGCGGCTGGTATCTGCCAGACTATTCTATGGCCACGAAAATGCATAAGGGGATGTTCTTCGGGTTGGTCTCCGACCGTACTGGCGTCGAATGATAGTGTTTGGTCAGATACAAGCAAGGGTGCTCGTTTGCTATGGATAAGTGTATCAACTCGGAAAGCGAGGCGACGTTTGAGGTTGGCAAGAAGAAGACTAGCCATTTCTGTGGTGCAGCTGATGATGACGAGGATAGGTGAGGGCCTCTAAGGAGGGACGATAGTAGTGTAAGTGTTATTACAGGTGCTCGCTTGATCTCAAAACCAAGGTTAGATGCTCTGTGAAGCACGAAAAGGCACCGTTATCTCAATACGAGTAGGAGGGGACGAACTCTACTGTCGGAATTTCGCTGATTCGAGCAGATATGGTGGTCCTGTTCGAAACAGCAGGTTGTCTCATTTAGACTACTGTCCCATATGGGATGGTTTCCGAAGCTGGGACTGCAACTTGGGGAAATGTAGGTTACAAACAGCGTTGAAGCACCATTCGGGTCATCCGCGTTCTACGGCTATCTGCATATCATTGTTCAGTTTACGAAGTGTCTCGTTTCAATGGTGAGCTCCTCGCGACGGATAGCATGTGCTTCATGAGCTCATTACGACGAACGCAGGACGTTGGTGGACGCAAGATACACTACTACCCTAATCCGAGACAGGTGAGTGGGGTGTCAATGACGCATCGAATGGTGTCGATTCGTGCTTTTGTAGATCTCCGCGTGCCACCGAGTTCAGTGCAGTGCTGATAGGAAGAGCTACACAGTTTTTGTAGCAGTCGGATATGATGGTAACAGCAACGACGTACGTCCGCTTGGCACATGTGAGTCGAACGGGTGGATTATGTTTGTCTCAGCGCGTCGTGATCTACTCAGGCTATACTGATGGGCAAACACTGACGGATCCTCACGGTGAGTACTCAGAGGAAAGAAGCAAACTTGAGTACAAGAAGGGCTACCTTACCTGTGTAGATCCCGCACGAGTATGCGCAGTGATGAAGTGAGTATGCTCCTGGTCGTGGACACGGGGAACGCTCAATCTATCAGTTACCCTCATCTATCTCTGCAGTCGAACAATGAGAAGATCTTGGAAGGTCCAGGGAAGATAGTATGTGATGCCGTTGAGACGACTTATACCACCCGCAATGTATCCTGCTACTTCAAGGCCGAACAGAGATCAGCCTCGGCCACCGCTCGGTCCTTGTCCATACTGCTGGCTGTTTTTGCTTATGTATTGATGATTATCAGTTGATTATTTTTTATTTGTTGAATGTCTTCATTATCAGTCACGGAATATTCGTGATTTGCATTTTTATGGCTCGAATGAGCTCGTTATATACTTATTCTGCGTAAATTATTTTTTATGTACACTGCTCGTATAATAAAGTGCTGGTTCGTGCACTGATGATGCTGGTACTGATGAGTAGTAGTAGAAGTTGTTGTGATTATAATGTTACTGCTTCCCCCTGTCCAGTGCAGTGGGGAAGATATTGACTTGAACCACGTTATAGGCATCTCATTGGGGCCAACGGTAAAGCTCACTGCTACGCGTGTGGTGACATGTGTGACTTTAGTTCACCTAGTGTCAGAATTAACCTTTACTGTTATCCTTTTGATATGCCATGATATCTCAGGTTTGGATCTAGATGCAGAACACTTCACTCCGGGGTTTCGCCAAGGCTTGTACACCTCAACTTTCATAGATGCATTGCTTCCGTTGACGTTTGCGATATCCTCGTAAATTAGTTCCCATAAAGTATCTCCCTCAACCGCTAGAAACATATCTCACATTGTTTAGATGGATCGTGGTTATCATGATATCATCGTTATGAGTCCTGATGATGAGATATGCGATGTAGATTGCCATGATTCATGACATTGGCTGTTGTTATTTCCAGTCCAGTTTTCCTACATGGATATTATGAAGTGATAGTGACATCCGCTACGTTTGTATTGTGTCAACAGTCTCCAATATCGATTGTTCCAGTATAGATACCTTACTCCTCTAGTAATGACTAAGCCGGAGATACATCCCTCGGTGAGGGGAGCCATCGAAGAGGCGCTTCGTGAGGTGGCAGCTCAGAGGCCGATGGACCCCGTTGGCTTCATTGCTGATCGATTAGCCGCCGAGACTTCGTGAGAGGCCATTGGTCACGTGATGTGATGTCCCTAGTTGCCTTGCAGGTTGAATGTTGATGATTATGCAGCAGCACACAGAGAAAAAATTCGAGCTATGAGGTGAGATACTTTTCGTACAGTGTGCTTGAGCGACCTTGTGAGTAAAGAATAGAGAACTGATGAATCTGAGTGTTAGCTGCTCGATGGACGGTGCCGGAATAATAACACGTAGACTCGGAAGAGTTGAGTCTAACAGCTGTGGCCTCTTCCTTTGAGGAGCAGCGGGCGTCAGGCACGAAGTCAACTGGAGCATTCCGCCCGGAGCAGACCCATTCGTTTGGGTCCCTGTCGCATACTGTGATGACAACTCCATAGGGTACGACATGCATTAGAATTAAAGGGGTTGTTCTTACTTACAATCTCAGAGACCTTCGTAAGCGAGCGGAGAAGCTGTGGAAAACGATGTTAGATGACCCGGAGCATATGATAGATCGAGCTGCATTGGAAGAGGTAGTCGAGAATTGATTGCTCAGCGAGTTCTTCATCGGCGTCGTCGAGGATGAGCCTTTGAGACTGAGACAGCACTGTCTTTTCGTGACGAGGCGAAGGCTAATTCAGTGTTGTTGAGACGCTGCTCCATTCAGGCTTATCCCGAACTATATTACTTCCGAGCCGTGGATGATGAGGAAGATGAAGCAGCCCTGTTCGATGTGCTATGTCAAGCCATCACAGTTATTTTATATGTTCTCACGGCCGACCAATCCATCGTACGGTACTACAAACCGTTTGATGGTGTGGGAGACTACAGGAGAACGGTCGGCAAGGTGAGTATGTCTCACTCGAAGGCTGTGCACTCACGAAGGTCAGAAATACTCTCGTCGAACAATAGCGCAGTTCCTCGGAGCGATGATACCCGGGTGGGTGAGATATGCAGGAGAAGCTGTTAGTTTGGATAAATTAGTTCCTAACATACAAGATCCTCTCAGCTCTCGAAACATATGTGGGGAATGATTCCTGAGGAACCAGTTCTTTGAGTTACAAGAATTATTCTCTTCAGACTATCCCTCGCCGGACAAGGAGGTGAAGGAAAGAGATGAGGCTAGAATTGCAAGTGACGATTCGACTGATCACCTTCTTTCGAAACGCTGCATGATGAACAGTTATTGCTCCAAAGCGCAATAGCCGATCTCGCTTTGAAATGATTCCCCTAGTTCTAATACTTATCCTGTCTAAAGGCATCAGCTTTTTCTGCGTGGCAGATGGAACGGACTGGCGAGATTGGGACAGCTTAGAACGTCGAATTGATTTCCTAGTAGTGAGGCTCATACTTCTGCTACTACTAGACGAGTACCCAGTACATGACAAGTTTGACGAGTACGCTGAGGATTTTTCTGCCAACTTTATGAGAGATGGCATGGGGCCAAGGGAAGGCGCCGGGAAGTAGTAGTGAAAGAGCCATTGGTTGCTCTCCCCTCGATGTTGCAGATTCTACGCGATGCTCGCTGAATGCCCTCGTTTCCTCTCTCTTTTCCCATCTTTTAAGAAGCACGATCTAGAACACAGGCTTGTAATCACCGAAGATGACTGGGCCGTTGGTAGCGTTTGTTGGAGTAGTTCCTCCTATCTTGGCTGAGGACAGGATTCCCTCTATGTGACCTCCCCCGAGGCCGCTTCATACCGGCGCAGTTTGAGATACTTCGAGAAGGTGAGACGGGTGAGTGAGCGATTTAGACAAGGGAGTTAATGCTATGCAGAGGCTCTGGTCCCCTTCCCTCCACTGTCATTGGAGATAGTAGTGCAGGCTCTTGTAGCGGAGAGCATATACGACCATTGGGATGGGATACTGCCGAAGTTTGATCCCGATTTCTTCTGCATAGAGGTTCAGATTGCTGCTGAGGTAGGCTTGTTTTATTCGAGTTGGTTCTCGCTCATAGTGACGTCAGGCAATATGCGTGTCACGCTACTACCCCTACAGAACGGTAAGGTCGTATCTCGGTCTTCGATACAAACATGTTATAACGCCGGTCTGCCTCAAATTTGGTGAGGTCCTTTCATCCAAGTGGTGGGAATCGTATAAGCCGGTGAAACGCACCATCGTGAGAAGCTCCGGCGTGAGAGGCCATCACGCCGCCACTGACAGGTCAAATTGAGCAGCAAGCCTGAGCATTTCCTTACCCTGCGCGACATATTCAACGGCAAAGTACTGACGGAAGAGCAGCTCGTTACATTGGTCACGTGAGCATTGACTTTCGTAAGGGTTTGCCGGTACCCTCCGGTATGTGTTCAGTTATCTCGGTAAAGATGGACTGTCCCAGCGTCCAGTGCTGCTGCCTGAGGGGTTCGAGGAATATTTCGATGCCTCTATGAGCATCTCACAAGGTGGACCATGTTGGGCACTGGGGGTACCTGCGAGCGACACCCGCTGCCATGTGACGCTCACTGACTGTTAGATGTTCGCGGATATCTTGGGCAGCGCTATGAAGGACTTTGGGAAACGGCATGCCAACGAGTGTATTCTAATCATCGACCTCCACAAGCTCACGGGAAGGATAGCAGCATCCCCGGAAGAATACGGTGGGAATTCGCGGGACTGTGTGGGGCAGATGAATGTTGTGGTAGGATACGATACTGAGCGCTTGAGAGTCTGCTTTGATGAGATAGTCCCCCTCGACCATGGGCCATTGATCCGGAGAACGGGCAGACTCAGTCCTTATCTTGAAGCATGAGATGATGGTCGTATCGTTGTGTTGTTCTTGTGTTGAGTTGATGTAGTTCGGTGAGCAACTAGAATAGACTTTCATATTGCTCCGAGCCCCCCCCCCCTATTTTAGCTTCCAAGTGAAGAGTGAGTCGGGACCTGGTGTGAACCAGGTCAGAAATCATGCGATATGTTCGAAGGCTTATGATGAAGCTCAAAGGGAGGGACCGCAAACGGCCTATCACGAGGGTGCGACTCTCTTGGATATTATCATAGATCCTAATGCAGGACCCAGTATTCTGGAGGATAACAATTTCTAAACAACGAGTTATTCCACAGGATTGTCATGTTCGTGTTTGTGAGCGAGGGAACCGACACTCGTGACGGATTGAGAGACGTTTCAACCGTGCTCGGCGTACTCGAATTCCAGCTGAGCTGTGTAGCAGCCTAGACTCGGATGCCGACTTCTATTGAATTCTCACGGCGGGACGACAGGATTCCGCCTCCGTCCTCATCAAACGCAACAGGACGCCGTCCGCCGAAAAGATTAGAATTTACCACTAATCTCTAGCAAACGGAAATATGCACTCAATGTCGACTTATTGAAGCTCCTTGGCAATGTATAACGGACTTCTGGCTCCGTCGAATCGTCGGGTACTGGTGGATACCGACTTAACTCCTGACAGAAATAACTACAGTCGGTTTCTGTACTGCATGATGAGACTCACCTTGCCATTATTATAGAGAATTACTGATGGTAGCTGGACGGATTTCAAACTAGGATCGATGTGCTGGGAGGCGGCAGCATCTGGCCATCTGTCAACGTCTACTAACCCGAACTGGAGCACTCCGGCGTGGTGATACTTCTCAGCAATCGAAGCGAAGATGAAACTTGCTTCCTGGGCAACCGGCAGCGAGGGTGAATTGAAAAGGACGAGCCAATGCGAGGGAGTCTCCTCTCGAGAGACTGCCCTCTGGCCTGCGGGAACGGTGGGACCGATCTGAGATCACAGCCGAGTCTACCTTTCTTACTCGCGTTTTTCACGAGTACACGGCTATTGATTTCAGCAAGTCCTCCGATATACTCGACGCATCGTTCTCCTGCCAAATGAGAATACAACTAGCACAGGCAAGCAGAAACTCACCAGAATACTGCGGAGAACCCGCTGTGATCCCTACCATCATGCAGGCCAATATGAACCTGAAGGACGAATAATGAACAAATCCTAATCGACCAAGTTACCATGCACACAGGCGGGTACTAACAAAGTAGAGTGTCACCGCACAGTAAGACAGGGCTAATGTGAGGAAGGTAGCGACCTGTGGTTGAAAGGTTAACCGGTGGTGAGAGGTCACCCTACCTTGAGTTCTAACACTGGTCTCTTGGAAACTCTATTCATGGCTATTAAAGCGGTCAATAGAAGCAATATCACTTCTTTATTGGTCCCTGTTCTGAAAACATCATCTCGATGAACGGTTGTAAATAGTATCAGTAAGCTTACGTTTCGTCAATAGCCTCGCTGAATGCATCGTTGCAGAGAATACGGACAGCTACATAAACACCTAGGAGCGCTACTCGGGCTAGATAGTATGGACTGCCGAGTCGCATAAGAAAGCCACTCATTATTGAGTGGTACGACCTGATATAATCAGTTTTGAATAACAATGTGAGCGTCATCCTCGGCGTGTAGGAGACCACGGCCTAAGCTCGTTAACTATCTTCCTCTAATCCTCTCAACACAACCAATATCACACAGGAAAGAATACACAATAGTCCACACAAGTGAATATTAGAAAGCCTCTCAAACCATACCATGCTGCCGATTCCACTCAACCAATGCAGCTACGTTCTCCCCAGTGCTAGACGGTCGAATGACCTTCAGAGCCTCGACGAAATGCTCGTACTTCAATGGGGGGAGATCCTCTGGCTTCATCGTCCGCATCTGGAGGGATACGTCTCCACCCACGGGATGACAATCGTCAGTAGCAGACCTTATCCATATTCAAGCTCCTCATGCTAGACATAGCAGCTTCCCGACACAGCTGATTGAGATCCGAATGGCTGTAGTTTTCAGTAGCAGCTACGATTTCTGACAGGAGACCAACTCCTCCTAACTCACGGTGGGGAGTAAATTACTCTGAATATCCCCTTTGGTTATTTTATTATTACGAACGTCTTTGACAAGCTTCGTAATGGTCTACGAGGAGAAACAAAGATCCAAGCCACTCTCAAGGATGACTGTAATTACTGCAGCTCGGGTGTCTGGCTCCGGCAGAGGCACATATATACGCTTAGGAAACCGCCGCAGAACCGCTTCGTCCAAATCCATTGGACGGTTAGTCGCAGCCAATACCACTACTCTGCCCTTCTCAGCGTCCTGGTGTATACCATCAAGTTGAATCTGATGTCACCACGAATTTCACAAGGTCAAGATAGGCGCCCCCGCTACCAGCATCTCCGTCTTCAGCCGGCGTGTCGCCTCGTGGTCATTACCGCCTAATACCACGATGGGACTCTACCACTCCTTTTACCACTACCACGTTTGCCCAGTATCGAGTCGACCTCATCCATGAATATTACACTCGGTGCACGAGCCCTCGCTACCGTAAAGAGGTCTCGGACCATCTTCTCGTCTTCACCATGCCATCGGGAGGTTAAGGCCGATGCCTAACACAACATCCACGAACAAGACGCCTAGTGACGAGGGAACTCACGCTAACGCTGAAGAAGGCGGCATCTTTGCACTGACTGGCCACTGCCTTCGCCAAGTAGGTCTTGCCGTTACCTGGCGGCCCAAAGAGGAGGAGGCCCAGTGGAGGCGCTCGGAGGCCGGTGAAGAGCTAACAAACACAACCAACGACTCATAGAAACCTTCAAAGGGGCCACCGACGAGCAGTTCCTCAGAAGGGCTCACCGTAGGGTTGAGACTAGGCATGATGATCATCTCCATAAGGTGCCTCTTCGGCTCCTCTAAGCCTACTATGTCATCCCACTTCACTCCACTCACTGATACCATCAGGGAATCTATTGCACCCTCACGAGATGCAGCAGGGCCTTCTGTAGTGCCGGCCTGACGAAAGGTCATGAATGTCGCAATAGGGAGGAAGTTGAGCGGGAATCACCGCTTCCGTCGAGACCAGAGGGCGTAGATAACCATCACCTTGACAGCTCCTTCCGACGAGCTCGGCCCCCCTGCAATCCTCCGTCGGGGCCCTCCTCCTCCTCCAGCTGCTCTGATGACCATTCGTGGCCTCGTAGGGTTAGTGACAGACGTATGGTTCTGAAGGAGACGACGACGACACCATCCTCTTCCAGCTCACAAGAGCGGATACGACCTTCGCTGCTATCTTTCGTCGGAGCTCCTCAACGCGACGAGAAAACGTAAAACAAACTTCTTCCACGTCAGCATTAGACACCTCCCCCGACAGATTTATGGCGTACTCGTACCTTATGAGAAAACGACGATCATCCATACGGCTATCCCCGTCATTCGACGACCACTAACACAGTGACTTCCCGTCCCGTGTTAGTACTGTCGTATTGCTTCCAAATCACGGCCGTCCTTTTCCAAGGCTTTAGCTGCCTCTCCCGCCTCTATGAACTTCAACAGATGGACCCGAGCCTCACTCTTCGAACTACCCCGACTTCCTGGCGTTGTCAAAAAAACAGCAATTAAGAATCACTGGGAGAGAAATCACGACAAGTTGATCGTCATTACTTCGGCGTTCGCATGAAGTCATCATCCAGCGGAACAACGTTGTCAACATCCCTACTTCGCTGGTATTGACGATAAACCGTCATAACGCAACAAGTTCCAATAGAGGCAACGAACGCTCTATAATTATCCATGTAATTCGCGATCAGCGCTTCAACGTGGCCTCCCATCAGCGTCACTCCCTGTCGGCTAGTAAGCACTCTCCGCATTAAACCCAGAGGTATGTGAACGATCGAGTCGCTGGAGACCGGACATGCCTGTACATCGTCATAGCACAGACTGCAGTAATCGTTTATGGGAATACACTCCTTCCGAAGGAGTCCTTCGTGATAATGAAGTCTCGCATACGGCTGATACCGATGAGTGATATGTTCACATGTAGCATGTAACTCGTTGATTAACAGTCTGGATCGAATCGATAATAGATTCCCCTCAATAGTTACAACGTTGTTTCATCACCACTCACGATAACGCTACTCTCTCACCATCATCCTGCATAGTTCCTGTGTGGGGATCCTCCGTCATAAACCCATGAGCGATATCCCCATCACTATCAACATACACTGGGGTCTTCGGTGCTATCCTAGACAGGTCCACCTGTAGACACTGCAGGACTGGAGGCCATAATACAACACATTACTATTGAGGTAGTAGCAGCTGAGCCGGACTCCTGTATTACAGGACCAACTTCATCGTCTTTCTTTCTTCCGGTAGCACACTTAGTGTTCGGGTCTATAACTCGACGACTGCCAACAGAGAGTCTCCTATTACCCGGTGTGCTCCTAGAGGCCTGACCATCTACAGCAGCACGCTGGTATGTCGTTCCTAGCGTGTCTTTGCTCACCTGAAATAAGACTAATGAGGTCTCTGCTTCAGCCTCGACGACTTAGCATGACCTCCACTTTGCCACCGTTACTAGGCCCCCCTTCGTTGAGTTCAATCACTCCACTTTTTGGGTCCCTCCGAGTGGTCGTAGTAGTAGTATGCTTCCTAGACGATTGGCCACATCCCATACAGAATACAACTTGTAAACCCAATCGTTAGTTTCCCAGTAGTTACGCATCAAGGCGCGCGGTAATTTTATGCTACCGGCACGACCACAAAATATTCCGAATAGTCCGAACTCAATATCGAATTCCCACACAGATCTGTCGTCTGCAAACAATCGTGATTGATTGAGAGAAAATAACTATCTCAACTCTCTGGCTTCCTCCGGCTATTCACACTACCCTCCAGCAGTCACTGACGGGATTAGCACAAGCAACGAAACAGGAAGGCCGGGTATAAACTAGGCAGCTACCTCCGACGACACGATGCATGATATCGATGAAAAGTCACGTAAACGACCATGGAGAGTGAGATAAAACTGCAGCACAGCTCTAGCAAGGACCTCATAGTATTCCAATATCATCGCCTCACCCGAGTATGCCATAGTCAACAACACTTGTAACTGGACATGGGGTAGTCTAGATGAGCTTAAGAGACCCTGTTTAACGTAGTCCTATGACAACAGCAACAATCAGCATTTCCCATTGCCATGCCTCCACTTCGATTGCCAACCTGCCATTATTCAAGACCCCACCGTTCACCTCCACTAAGGGCAGCCTAATGGTGGCCATCACACTTCCCAACAAACATCTCCCAACTGCGACAGGATTGTATAAGAGACGAATAATGACTCAACTCCACCGATACCAACGTCCCATCTTCTACCACGGCTCCACAGGATTGTCCTCAGATGAAGGCTATAGTATTGCCCATGTTGAGACTTTCACAGGTTGGCAACTAATTTTCATCGCAAGAGAACTCAAGATCCCTCCCAGCGCCGCAACCGTAACCCATTCCACGTCTACTCCTGTCCCAGCCAGCATTCTTACTTTCCTCTCCCTGGCGTCCATCCCAACCCTATCCCGGATTCAGGTGAATGCTTCCTTGTATGTTGGCTGACATCAGTACCTCTATGAACCATACCGCTACGGTGGATATTCGACGTCCTCATCCGGTCTGAGTGAAACACAAAGTTGCTAACGATCGTAAAGCTATGTAAATACGATCTTGAAATAATAGTATTTTAAAACTATAAACGACTACGAACGTAACACGAATTCGGAAATTCTCTTGAAACTAAACGGCTCCAGCCGGACACTACACGGGATGGGGGTTCAAAAAAGGCAAAGAAAGCCCTACAGGTAGCTCCCATTGGAGATGTTGGAGTGCATGTATATATCTAGCCTCTCTTTAGTACTGAATCCTGATGGACGGAGGTGCTCCGATTCAATGTCATTGATATAAGTGAAACCAACTTCAATTTCACCGTCCCTTTAGAAGTCGACAGTAGCAGAGGCGCTGAGTTGTTGAAAAAAAAACAATGAATGAATTCACTATGTGTGACAACGGGCACAGATGGTGTCACCAACTGATATTTCCACTACACCAGAGGGGCCACCTTGAACGGCCTTGACTACAATACCCATCACTGGGCCTTTAACATCCTCTGTAGTAGAGGCCAGTGCAGTGAGGGCTGATCGTCCTATCGCCATGCCTGAAACCACGAGGCAGTAGTAGCGTCCGAAGCGGCGGCTGAAGTCATACTACATCGAACGCAATGGCGCTGTACCACGAGTGGCACTTCCCCAGCTGAACAAGACAGGTAACAATCTGACCAGCTATACTCCCGGTGAGCAGGTATACCCTCGATGATAAGGTTGGCGCGGAATATAACAGGCTCCATCACAGTGTTGGTCTTGAAGGCCGCGGCCTCCAACGACGACTTCGACACTATTAGCATGTCTTTAGAGCCGACTCCCTCAGCTGGGCATATGGTACATCCAGGGCCGAGGGCACGCTGAGAGAACTCTGCTAGTGAGATCGCCTGACTGGTCCCAACGACGAGACCCTGATACGAGAGCAGGTTTTCCCCTAGCTCCCACTGACACAAGGATGTGAGAGGGGCCAACAGTGGACCTAGCTCGGCATCCAGTCGAAGCCATAGACACTTTCTTGATGGGTCCAGCACTGTGGCGATTGCCCTCAATTTGGGACCGTATTTGCTGCTCTTGCTGTGTATAACCCTACCGTCCGGATCTAGAGGGACGAATTGTCTATCGAGCAACAGGCCACCGTGCAGACAGGACAGACCCCATCTTGTTATAGGACTACCGCTGGCATCAACAAGCGCCGCGGCACCCTTGAGAGGGTACACCGATATGCTGCACACTGTTGCAGTTTCAACACCACTATCTGATACCACTCCATTTACCAATTTCGGTGACTCCACACATAACGAGGTCTTGTCCAGGAAGGTCTCTCTAACAAATGTGACCCAAGCATAGACGTCGGACGTAGTGCTCATGTAACCAAGGCCGACTCTAACGAAACCACTCGGCGCTGGATCGTCAACGCCACCACATATACGGCCAGATTCGTAGTTCCTCTTAATATCAGCATCAGTGAGGTGTAGCCATCGTTGACAAGCTCCAACATTGCAACAGCAACCCGCCCTGACCAAGAGGCCTCGGGCATGAGCTGAACGCTGTACCAAGTCGAATGGTATAGGGCTTCCATCCAGCCACTGATAGACAGCAGCAAGAGTCGGTCCTTGCCGCCGAGGCGTAGTGCCATGGTTGCCCGCTATAACGCGGCACAGTGGAGTTCCATTGGCATGGTAAGAGCTCTTCAGCTCGCTGTAGAGCAACTCTATAAGAGCCCCCACATGCCGGGAAAGGAAAGGCCAACTCCTCCTCTTTGGGAAGGTGGCCAGAGCAGCGGGCAGTTGCTGAGTGATGGCCAACCAATTGATAGAGCCCCGTTCTAGCGCTTTGACTATGTTGACACTTCTGATGCAAAAACCAGAATTTGCAGAAACGGCATCGACACTACCACCGCCGAAATAACTCAGTCCCGTGGCAAACGATGAAGTCAACTTGGAAATTGAGCCCACCCTCACGATCAAGGCCCCTAGGCCCGTTGGGGCTCCAAAGATCTTGTAGAGAGAAACCGCCACGAAATCAGCTTCTACCTCTGCCAAGTTGAGGCCACCTGGTGTACATGCTAGTTTAGCTGCATCAAGCATCACTGTATATCCTGCTTGCCTCAACCGACGTACGGTAGCAGGCAGGTCCTCCAGCTGGGCACCAGACAAGTTACACTCCCCTGTGAGGACGTAAAGCCCGTGATAGATGGGGTCGGGTGGATGCCCACGGAACCACTGAATGTCCAGGGAGTTCTCAATACTAGCCACACCAACAGGTCCTTTGGCTATGGTGCGGAGGCCCAGTACTGATGTGTGAGACTCGAGAGAGTAGACCAATGCTGAGGTCTCATTAAGGAGGAAATGCTCCCCAACTATATGCAATGATTGCGTCGCTCCGCTCGTCCAAATAAGAATATGAGAGTCTTGGGAAGCTCCAAAGAACTCTAGTACAAGTCGCCTCATATTTTGCACTATCACTGGTGACTCTCCGAAGCCCGTATGAGGATTTAGTAGCGGCCTTGGGTCACACATACGCAGGGCCATAGCCTCAGCACACTCAACACTCAATGGAGCCCCGCCTCCCCAATCGAGATAATGCATGGGAGAAGCCATCAATAGCCGTGGTAGCTGGTCACTACGTAACACCCTTGAGGCTTTCTGAGAGAACTCTCTATTTTTGATGAGGAAGGGCCACAGTTGATAAGCGGTTGACAGAATAGGATGATAACCATGCGGCTTAGTGGTGAGTTCAGTAGACATTACAGCTGATGGACCCTGATGCAACTCATTATTAACCCAACTCCACCACTGAGGGAAGCGAGTCCATTCTGGAAAGTGTCATGAATCATACGTATGTATCAGCACTCCTCAGCTATCTTGATTCGTTCGACCAAGTCATGGACCTGAATCTTAGGTATGTATCAGCACTCCTCAGCTATCTTGATTCGTTCGACCAAGTCACCGATCTGCTACTTGTATTTCTCTATCTCCCGTACACGTACTGTACTTCAACCTTTAGTCTTAAGGCCATTCTCGTCCTCGTTGACCCGCTCGTGGAGTACCGCAATTCGGAGAGATCGAACTTTGATGCAGTCGAACCTTTTGCATCGCAGATCATTTGCAACGTAGTAAGTCCATCATTCATCATCTCACAACCTAAGTAGCTAATTTCGAAGTCGGATAACTCTCTGTTTGGGTATTCCTTCATCAGAATCTACAGCTAGAGCCAAGCAGCTGTAAAACATTGGGCTGGTACCATACGACCTCACTAGTGCTTCTAACAGCACAGCACCTCGACTCCTGTTTATGTTAAATGACAGTCTAATCGATCCCAACCCTAAAACTTCAAGAGTATCATCATCATGCTACTCCCCACACATTCAATGACTATCGAAAATGTGTAGCTTCAAGGAAACCGAATCGACGACTGGATGAACGACATCAAGTACTACACAAGACCACTGCTGTGTGATTGAGTTGTCGAACCAAGAAGATACACCAACCACACCCCCGAGCGGCGATGCAGGCAACGGCCTAGTAATCACTCTAGGCGGGAAGTGTGACTGCAACAAGCATGCCTACACCTGTCACAGTGGTTATCTCGCCTATTGAGTACAATCAAGATCAGTTAAGCATATAAGTTTTGTTAAGTCCCCAAGCCAATGGCTTTCGGTAGGAAGGCAACAAATTTGGTCATCATATCAGCCATTTAGGCAATACAGTGATTCAATCATCTAACAAGTTTATCATGAGAAATTCGAGAATTGTTTGAGTACCATTAACCTTGTGAAGTAACTCAGCAATAGCTGATCGATTGCAGGCGAGCGAGAGCGTCGCGCTGCTTGACGGTACAACTGCGCGCGCCCATCTGTGCGCAAGTCTCGTGCATGCACATGTCCATGTGGTTTGTTAACCTCATTTTGATAGGAGTGCCAACTTGGTTCCTTTTGATGGCGGGCTCGGTGATGGCACCCGTCGTCAGTGTTTCTAGGGCTCCCGGTCATTCGCCATCCTCTAGTGCTAGAGCCGGTACCATATCTCAATTTTGCTACGGAAAGCAACCCGATAGCGGTAAACCCGTGTCGGGAATGCTGAGGCGCATCCCTAAAGTGGAGGAAGTGTGTTAAACCACTATGCTGCTGCATATGATGCTCACTTCTTAGCACCTTCATCGCATGCGTAGCTGGCCGTCGGCTCAGCCAGAGGGAAGATCGGCACGTACAGTTGGCTCGGACAAGTAAGTCGTCATTTCTATCGAAGTTTCTTTGTGATTCCTCCAATCATCTCAGGTCAATATTGTCTACTGTTCGTAGTGCTACAAGTTTGACATCAACATCAGCATCAAGTAACGATCTCCTCGCTTTGTATCACTTGTTGGATTCCGTCGAGGATGACCATAGAGTTACCGATTACGTGGCGACTTGGTGGTGAACAACTCATCCAAGTAGGAGGAGCCACCCAAATATCTCGATCGTGTATCGCATTCACCCACCCTGTGAAGTTTTGTCTATCCGAGTTCATTGCCTCGCCACTGTTCACCTTGTACACACATCCTCGGTGATTATCATTCGTTTTTCACCATTAACTCACATCCCCTGCGTTTTGATGCGCTTTTGTACGCTGTTGGCCCATTCCTTCTCATTGAGGCTCATACTGTGTCACTGGGATACTTCTCTGCATAAGCCTTGGCTTTATTTTTCTACGTTTTCGACCTGATGCGTCTTATCCTGTGTATTACTACGTGGGTATATGAGATCTTTTTCACGACAACCTTGTGGTGTAGTTAATTATGTCTTCTTTGAACTAAGTAGCATAAGCGCGACGCTCAACATACATTCACAGCTCTAGAATCGCTCGTCGGCGTCCATTGCCCATGAATGCAGTGAACTGAGGTTCGATATTGCTATTCCCATTTCATCTAATACGACTTATAAGGCTTCTCCCCTGTCTAGTATCACCCTTGCCATTGTACATTTCGCCCCCAGCATCATGACCATCACTTGCATTTGTCCGTGGTCAGGTGCCCAATCGCAGCATCATCGACTGAACTAAACTTGGCTCGTCCTGTGGCCTTAGTATTTTCCGAAGTAGCTTGTATGTCGTGACATTTTCATGAGCACTACCGTTTCTATTATATGTATGATTATCATTATTGTCGCTACTACCTAGTCGAAGTAACTTGTCAATATTTACGCAGTCACAACATCAACAACCTACTGGTCCGTCGAAACAGTCCTTTATTGGTGCTCTTTCGAAATGTATAATTCGTTTATGTTACGAACAACGGTCGCAGAACCAGCTGAGGTAGGCTCTGCGTTCTTCGCAATTCCCTTCAACCAGTAGTCCCCTTCAGATCCTCCTGTGTATATTCAGTCGCGGCAAAGACATATTTCTACTAAGCTCGCCACAAGCAGCTTATATTGATCACAGTTTACCACTGTCAGTTGGAGGCCGATTTTTGATTACTCCTTGACAGTGTGGTACACCTACCTGCATTATAGAGAACTAGGATTGCCTGTGGTCGTCGTCGTCGTCATATCTGTCCTGGTTGCGAGTAATTGTTGCATCACATTAGTCATCCGCTGAGCACTTACTTATTGTTATTATCAATGTTATCAATGGTCAACTCGGTGGTTTGACTAGGGCGTTCTCCCTGCAGCTTTGGACGTGCTGATGCGGAGTCTTTTAATTCAACTCGCAGGCCATTCAAACCCTTGGAATATAGGAGCTCTAATGTACGCAGTAGAAGGCTGACGGGAATGACTCGTCGAGTGTTATACTGACCAGGGGTGATGCTGAGATTCCCTCGATAGTTTCCACCCTTCCCTTCTATGTTCAATCCTACAACGTTGGATGTCCGATGCAAGAGGACCTTGGAAATGCTATTGCGTCCCAAGTGAGTTGAATAGATCTCCAACACCATTCACAGTGATGGTGTACTCATTGCAGATACTTCCGCATAATCCAACCATGGCTAGCCATCTCTATGGATGTAGATAAGGAGATTCTGGTAAGACTATTCTAAGTGTTGTAGCTGTTGTGACGGGCTGTTGTCTCAGGCGCATGTTGGCGACATACTGCAACGTCCTCCGCCCAAGCTGGGCTCTCGGTCCCTGCCTAATGGGTACAACCTACGGCGTGCCCTGGCTACTGCAGTTCAGGGATCATTGGACGTAGGGGTGACATCTGTCTATGCTGTGTCACCACATCGTTGCAGATTGAGCAATTGAGGGACGGCACACCGTTCGGGCCACGGTGTAAATGTATTTCCTCGAGAACAGTTACTCGGGGTATTTACAAAAGTAAACGCTGCAGCCGTCATTTTCTATCATGAATTAGTGGTCACCCTTGTAGGTGGTGATGATGTCCATAGAGCGTTTGCTATGGAGAATAGACCTCTCCGGTCTCTGCCTTTCTCCCAGATATTTACTCCCAGGGTTTTAAAGCGAATCGAAGAGTGGCAAGTGAGGAGAAATCGAGATCGCTTCGCTCCGCTTATGTTTGTCCTTGATATTTCAGATGTCGTTTCAAGAGTCTACACGTTGGCCGAGTAGATCAGCGTTGGAGCGGGTTCTTCGAGGTCTGTGGATATTCAATGCGAACATGCCCAGCTATGCAGCATTGATCAGGGTAAGCCGTCGTGTCAGATGCGTATCTTATATTCTGCCTAGGATGAACCTTCGTACCAGAGGCCCAGCACAGCTTCTTTCCGTCTGCATGAGCTGTCCGTAGTCAACCGAAGCATACAGGTAGCTCCTCTTGCCGCACCAGTATCAAGTCGCCCAGTACTGCTATTGTCGGTTGTCTCAGTCCTCGATAGAACTCGAGGCGGATCGACGCGCCCTCTTACGCAAGACACAGTCTATGGCATGCCTCAATCACTCCAAGCCTGACACTGAGTGAGTTGGCCTTGGCTTGTACACACTGAAGTCTGTCCGCTCAGCCCATATAGCGCTGAGCGATTTGAGCGAACTAAGGTATCTGTTGCTCCTCACAATAAAGGAGGATCAGCAGTGTTGCCAAAGGTATGGTATACAACGACAGCATTGTCAGCATTGCTTATTTCAGGGCGGCTCCGTTTCTCTTACCACAACATACTCCTCTAGCTACCTGCCACGAGTGAAGCCGAGGTGGCACAATGGCACATTGGCGGGAGACTTTTGAGTTGAACAAGTTGTTATCGCTGTCAGCAGCGGAAGCATGTTTTGTGTGTTATTGGTGTTCATGTTACTGTTATGAAGGTCATTGCGTTGAAGCTAGTATAATCTGGGTCGCCTGGCAAGCATAGATGTGGGAATGTCAGTAGTCGACGAGCCTGGAACGCTTGATCTTGAGAGAGTTCATGACAATGGGGATGACCACTTCTCGAGCTGGCTAAGATTGGACGGAATTACCGTCACCTCCAGTTAAATAGATCCTTACGATTCCCAGAATAGCCTTATACGGTCACAGTTGTCTTCCTGCTAACAGCGGTGGTCAATATTGGAGGAAGGAGGCATCCTCACTATAGGTAAACATTCATCGACAGCGGCAGGATTCGAACCTGCGCAGGCAGAGCCTAGTGGATTTCGAGTCCACCTCCTTAACCACTCGGACACGCTGTCATGTTTAACCAAGATTTGAAAAGATCCTGCAAGCAAAAGGGTCGTCTATTGGACTCGGAAAGGTGTGTCTGCGAGAGTTGTAAGGGTCTCCTATCGTTATGCCTCATGGTTCTGGGTCATGATTTATGAGCTCCTACCTGACCGAGTTCTTTCTGACTTACAACACTAATTGTTGCATAACATTCAAGAGAATGGCGCATGGATAGCGAGTGATAGAACTTCCTATCGGCGTCACTGATTCGCGTGTTCCCTTCCCAGGGATAAAGCAGAAATGGAGAAAGCTAATGGTCCATGAGCAGGATTCGGACCCACGCAGGCAGAACCCCTTGAGAATGCCGACTCCGCATGTTTCCTTCACTGACCAGACTACAGTCTAACTCAACTCACAAGCGATGTCTCGAAACTTTTATTCGTCATCAGGAGATCTCAGCTGAACTAAATGGTCTAATTTGCTCTCATAAAAATCGGGGAAATGATCGAATAGACACTTGGATGCATCAAGCCGACTCCCGAAAGGGCTTCCACACAGTCTCTGACAGTAGTAGACCATCGCTTCAGGACCCAGCGCCGGATTTCCACCATCCGTTTCCCACACCGAATCCGGCTCCAGAATGTACACTTTACCCGGTATATACAGCTTATCGGCATTAGCCACATCACTATCTTCTGGTGAAGGAACTCGTACGACATCCAACAGATCCTCAGCGCCCCGTAGTGACAATCGAGGGACAATATCATCCCCATTTACAAAGGAATGTAACCTTAAACCGCTTGGGAGCCTCGGCGATGCAGTGGTGCTTACAGGAGGAGGAGCAAAGGCATAACAATCCACGACATATGGCAGCTCTCGAGCCATGAGTATGCTGACCAATATGGCGGTGCCTGCCCCCAGAGAATGTCCCGTTACCACCAACCTCTTGCAGTCCCCTCGCCGCATCAATTCCATCACACGTGGTAGGGCAGAGCTGACCACATTTCTAGCGGCCGTTCCGATCCCTCGATGGACCTTCCACTCTTTGTCGCCTTGTGTGAGAGGAGCGATATCGCACATAAGATCAGTGATAGTATCAGCAATACTGGCAGTTCCTCGTATCGATAGTATCAGTGTTCCTTCAGTGTCAATTGCCATGAAGTAAACCGGCTGATTAGCCCCATCCGATTGGGAAAGGCAAACAACTTCACGTATGTTTGGGCAATGAGAGGTAATACAAGAGACATCCAAAGGCTCGTCCAACCGGCTATAGTTGGCTATCTTTTCCAGGCCCAGAGCATTCAGGAATACCGCACCATAGGCTGCTGATGCTGCCTGCATATAGGAGTGTACTTCACTATAATTATCAAGAGTCACTGGAGCTCCGTGTTGGTGGAAGTCGGGCTTAGACAATTGATTACTGCCGACTTGACACACCCTAATAAGGTAGCGTAGGAGCTCACTAACAGTCATACTTCCTGAGCCAACTCTAGTTAACAGACTCCTCAGAATTGACTCGATCACGGAAAGGTTAGCCGTCGTCTCCATCGCAAAGCGTGTCCCCGTTTCCTGACACCATCACACTTACCCCTGTCTGGAGCACTCTCCGCTCATTACCACTCGCATCGATGCCATATCCAGAAACCTCACCAAACCACTGATGGTAGTGTCGGCCCAGAGGGGCTTGCCAACACTAGGCTCGTCACAAAACGTGTGCCGATGTAGTGGTGCCGAGGAGGCTAGTGATACACCTGTGAGAGCTGCTGTAATACCGTAGTGAATTGTACGTCCATTCCACATAGTCATAAAACTGCTCTAAATACTCCTACTTAGGAACGTAACAATACCACACCACTCGGAAACTGAGAGAAACTCGGCCACTATAGTGTATGTTAACACGATAATACAGTAGTAAATAGCGCTACTATATATAATCCACTTAGAAAGATCTATGTGTCATTAAATCGAGCGAAGCCACCTTGCCATGCTTCGTCAGCACTACGAACCAACGCGGATATCTTCTTCTCATACTCCACCGTGGCGTGATCATTCAGGCTCTTCAACGCCATCTGCCTGTTCCCACTGATCTGCATACAATAGTACAGCATCACCTCAGCGCTGAGGGCAGGGCACGCCCCATCAGTCCTATACACCGTTACAGTGCCGTCGTCGGCTTCCTTGAGCAAGTACACAGTACTGGGTATATACGCTCGAGGGGCCATAGCCCTCTCCTTGGGGTTGATAGCGTTCAGAACCTCATCGATCCCCAGCAGGGACAGTCGAGCGACAATATCATCCTCATTCACAAAGGTAGTCATTGAGAGGTTACTAGGGCAAGGGAGATCTCTCTTGGTAGCAACTGGGGGACACCCGAATGTGTAACAATCGACTTTCACAGTGAGTGCTCTAGCCAACAATACACTCGTTAGAATGGCCGTCCCTGCTCCCAGAGAGTGACCTAATAAAATCAGTCTATCACACTTCCACTTCTCAAGAGCCTCCAAAACATAAGGCATGGCAGTACGGGCCACGTAATTAGCGGAAATACCCATCCCCCTGTGGACCTCATAGCCTTCGTCTACCGGAGAGTCCGTAAACCGAGCCGTATCACAGAAGGAGTCCGTAACGGCATCAGCTATGCTCTTGGTGCCACGCACTACTACAACAACATTATTACTAGATGTATGTAGTACATAGAACACCGGCCTGTTCTGAGCAGAGAACTTCGAAATGAAGACGACATGGGCCACCTCAGGGCAATAACGGAGGATGTACTCAGCATGAAGGGCGCACTCCGCCCTCTTGGCCTTACCAAAGGCGCCATAGGCCACTTGGATAGCTCGGAGATAGCGGAGGATCAAATTGGGGTCGGGCAGCTCTATGTGGGGTAGGTTGTCGTATACATGATCAAGTGATATATCGCATGACTGGCAGGCCTCTCTGAATCTAGATAATACTTCCACTTTGGAAAGGGAGCCTAGGTCTGATCTCTCGAAGATCCTCCGCCAGATATCCCGGAACTCACGAGCTTGCGCAGCCGTCTCGCGGGCGGCACGGGTCTTGGCATCCTGAAAAGACCAGTACAGCCGACACAGAGGAAGAGGGAGAACCCTATCGTATATACTGTGTAGGTTATAATGGTCATCGGAGTATACAGCAGAGTCTAGTTTGCTGTAATCAAGCAAGAAAATTGTCATTAATCAGCACCTAATAGCGTCACTAGTAGTACTACTGTCGAAAAATATTTTTCTCCGGTGTCACGAGGGTCTTCATACGATATGATAGAGAACTGGAGCCCTCAGTACCGCTGCCTTCATTAGTTGATCAAGTGGTTGGAAGATGCTCCTGACGACCGTGTCTGCCCATGACGGCTCGGAGGATGATAATGATGTGGTACTGCTACTCGATGGGGAGGAGGGCTCGTCTAAGGAGGCCACTGCACTCTTGAATGATATCTCCGAGTTAGTAGGGGATAAGGGAGTAGTAGTGGGGGTGTTAGCAACTCCCTTTATACACGCATCGGCGGTGCTAGGGGTATGAGAAGGACGCTCAGATTTGAGAAAGGTCATGGTGAGCGGAAGGACAACAGTCCTGTAGTGTAAGTGAAATGTCGCGCAAGGAGGGGTGCACCCTTGAAAGACATATGACACAAGTGAAGTGCGCGCGCCCGTAAACGGTTTTTGAGTGTTGCAAAGCGGAAACCGAAGGTGAAACAAACCTTGAGTTGGACCATACAGGTCTACAACGTGGATTGAGTACGGCTGTGAGGCCGAGCTCAACCACGAGAGTCGAGAGGTTCCTCGACGGGCCAGAATATACGGCTGAAGCTGAGCATTCTGAGCCACTCTTCTCTATGTATGCTCTGCCGGATGGCGAGAGCGAGTCGTGAAGGGTACGGGCGGTATGCCTGAGCCCAAAGTCACACTGCTAAGAGAAGAGCCCCCCGGGAAGGGGTAGACTAGAGAGCCTAGGTGGCTTCTCTACGAGGATGACCGTTGATGAGTCCCCACAAACACACTGTGATATGAGTATCATCAAGATTGGTTGTTAGTTGGCCAGATTGAGTTCTTTTCCACTAGCGACAAATCGAATCTCATGAATGCCTATTTCTCCCAACGATGTGCTAGGCACATTGTGCTGCGTCATTACTACACTTCGTCGTTCGTTTTTAATCTTTGTCGAGTCTAGTTTGAGTCCAGTGGGGTCACCCGTTAATCTTTCTCGATGAGTATCACTCGTGTGTCCTCTGATATAGGATACCTCTTAGTTCATCCTGCCCGACCAATAATGGTAGTTGATCGCTTGATTGAGGCAGTGATTCCTCCGACCCCTAGAATTGGCGAAATAATCGCGGAGATAGTCCGCAAAGTGGGCATGGATTCGATTGATCTGCTCTCCTGTTTATCAAGAGACGATTGGAAATCATTGATAAAAGAAAATGAGGGATCGATAGAAGCAATTCTTCTGACCACTGATTCACTCACAGAAGGGTCAAATGAGCAGAACACCTCTGAGTCATCAAACTCAACCTCAACCGCGGCCAAAACTACAGGCCAATCGGCGGGAGCAAAGATTGACGAAATCACTTTCACACAACTCAAATGTTACGGTGAGGCATTGACTCGGGAAGCAAAACGCTGGGGTGATCTATCGAAAGCCTCCTCTCCATCAAAGCCCAACGCCGAGAAGGATGCCGTGGATGATACCATGCTCCAACAAATGATAGCCTCTTTGGCAGAGAGGTCTGGGCAAGTCCCGTCTGAGCTCGTACCTTCGGCTAAGGTACTGAAGCTACTGAAAAAAAGCCCAGCCACATACGTGGATTTCCGTATGCTATGTGAGAGCGGGGGAGAGAACCCCCGTAAAAAGTTCAAAACTACTGTCACCGGTGAGGTCGTCGAGATCTACGATGACGATGACGAGAAGGAGGACGGTAGTCCCCGAAGAGTCCAACAAAAAAGCCGAGCGAAAACCGTGCTGACTCTCGGAGAATGGATGGTGTGCTTCCCCAGATATGTTGTCGCATTGGCCATGGTGGATGATGGCTGCCGTGACAACATATTGGCGTTGAGTAGATATCAAATTGAGGTCGGCCGGGTGGCTGCTCGTGCCAATTGGCAGACGGTACTGAAGATTGAACGCGAGTACCGCTTGACTGTGCGGTCTCTCGTGGCAACCGGAGTGGATTTGTGGAAATGCTATGGTAAGGCAACTTATACCACGATCTTCTTTACCCAAAAGTTATCGGAGACAACCTTCGTCGAGAGGTTGGCGCCCAAGAAAGTAGATCAGTATGAGAGATCGAAGAAAGGAAAAGGGAAGGGCCGAAGTCAGCAGTCGAGGAATTGGCAGGGCAGTTGGCAAAACCAGTGGCAGGGAAATTGGCAGCCCAACACACAGCATGGTTCAACCAGTCAGGATAAAAAAGCGAAGAGTTAAAAGCCAGACCGGGAGAGTCGGCGGATAGCTTATTGATGATGAGAGAGCTTATTCACTGTGGAGACTTCCGATATTAATTAGAGCGGCTTGTGGTGCCGAATGTTTCTGAGAGCTAATGAGCTTTGCGTTTCAAGTCCTAACGGTTGAGAATTTGTGTCACTTGCCGTTGAACTTGTTTTAACTCAATACACGTCAGTTCCTTGGAAACAATATTTCCCCTTCCCCTTCTGACTGATGAGTAAGCAGCGAAAGCGCCACGCCCGTTCAGATGAGAGCAGAGTTCGAAGGATTACCAAAACTAGAGCTAGAGCAGCGCTCAAAGCAGCTAGTGCTCTCCCGAATGAAATTGCCAGTGAGATCAGCCAATCTCCCGAGTTTCCGAAAGCTCCAGCGAGTGGGATCCCCACAGAGTCGTTGGCGGATTCGGTTTCGAAGGTGGACGGAGAAGCTGCTAAACTCTACAAAAAAGCTGTAGAAGAGGCATCTGATGAATACCAGTCTAGACGAGCGAGGATAACCGATGGCACGGCAATGGCGAGCTCGGTCGAATGGGGCCCAATCGCAGGCTGCTCAGATCCGAATGAGGAGATGGACAGAGACCAAAAAGGCATAGCAGCGATCAGAAATTGTCTTGATATAGCCGTATCGGAGTTGTCAGACGGTGTATGCGGCTCTGTCTTGTCCGAATGGACCAAACTGAACAGACAGGAGCAGGGTGAACGACAAGATATATGGAGAACGGTTGGGCCAGAGATCGAAAGACGTGCGAAACTGCTCCGGACGGAGCTTTATGCAGCGACGAAAGTTGACGAGTCATCAGAGAATAACGAGATTCGCCTTCGAGCAGCCTTACTTGAAGGATTGCTGAAGTCCACGGGTTCCCTCTCCGATCCTGATGATGTGGAGGTCCTCAGGCAAATAATTCAGGAGGGAGGCGTCGGTATCGGTATCGATAACCCCATAAAGGCGACTGGTAAATGGCCGTCGAAAGCTGCTGAGGCGAGAGCAGAACCAGCACGGTTCAACCACGGTGCAGGAGGCCTGTCGATCTTCGCGCTGGATTCCTGGAGAAATTACCAGAGCGCCGCATCATTGGAGGACGGCGTCAGAGAATATCTACAACACGAAGTGCAAGTCGGCAATATGCGGGAGTTAGAGGTGTTCCCAGAAGGGGGGATAGTCTCAAAAATAGCAGCAATTGAAAAGCGACCGGGAGAGTTGAATTCGCCAATCAGAATAATAGATGATTTGAGACGGTCAGGCGTGAATAGCAGAATACGAGCGACCGAAACTTTGCAACTTCCTGGTCTGGCGACGACAGCACTTATTATTCATGGACATAAGAAATTTCTACACGAGAAGGGGAAAATTAGGGGTCCGAACGAAGGGGATGATGGCCAAGTGATGATCGAAATTGATTGTGCGGCGGCTTACAGAAATATACCAATTCTACAGGAGGAGCAACGCTACTGCATGAATTTCATCCCCTCCAAAACAGGGAAAGGAACCTTGATATGCCATACCAAATTACCCTTTGGTCTCTCCTCCTCGGGCCTACAGTGGGTCCGTGTCTATGCTGGACTAGTCCAAGTTGTCAAACGCCTGCTGGCATATCCCCATGGGGAAGGAGCCCAAGTCTACATAGACGACTTGGTATACATAACTACGCGTAGAGCGGCCCTACATCGTCTCCTGGCGATATTGTTGTTGCATGCAGCAGTAGGGATAAATATTTCCTACAACAAGGTGAGAGTTTCCTCCACACCTGTCGTGCTGGGATATGAGTGGAATACGGAGCTGGGTACCGTGGCGGTACCTACGGATCGCCAAATCCGTCTGGTGGAGCAAATCGAACCATTGAGGGAAGCTTACCGAGAAGGGAAGCCCATCAGCGTTAGGGAATTGGAGTCCGTCGTGGGAAGGTCCGCCTGGGCCGCACAAATAATATGCCAATTCCGAGCGAAGTTGAAACCCCTGTACGGCAGAATTGGGATAGCTCGTCGGAAAAACCTATGGGCGATAAATATGACAGCTCAAGTGATGGAGAGTTTGGATTTCTTACAGCAGATTCTAGAGGGTCCGACGAGAGTGACTTCGAATGCAACCTCCTTACTCGGGGCCGGTTGTCTCGGGGAGGAGGGACAGATGCCCGGAGTGGTCATCTCAGACTCTTCGATAAAGGCATTTTCAGCGGTGATACTGCTGCCATGGGCTTCATTCTGGTTTGTTGTAGATGGGGAGGAGTTGGAGACCCGCAGAATCGTCAATACCTGGTTGGAAAAACCTGAAGGGACTCGATGGCAGGCAGGCGATATATCATCTCTGGAGCTGATAGGGGCCTTAACAGGCTCAATGTTACTACCACGTGATCGACCAGGGCTAATTCTATGCGACAATATTGCGGCAGTAGAAGCCATAAACCGAGCAGCGGGGAAAGCCGAAAGAATGAATCATATAATATCGGTTACCTCAAGGCATCTATCCTTCGGTAGAGGTCTACGTGCTTCACACATCCCTACTCACGAGAACTGGCTGGTGGATGGGCTATCGAGGACAACCAACCAGAAGGCAGCACGGCAGTTGATGGAAGGCTCATCTATACAAGAGGTGGATGGTCTGTACTTACTCAAGTCCCTATTCGGGGATGGATCTTAGTCTGAGCTTGTTGTTCGTTTCCGACCTAGGAAAAAAAAACTTGCGTTTTACTCAATCGTGGGAGAAGTATGGTCACATCCGATCAATGTAGAGGTATTGACAATGAATGTCTCTCTCCAACAGTGGATGGCGTCAGAAATCCAACGTAAGAACTCAATAAGAGATGAGTATCTCCGTGGGATTACAAAGAACCTGACCGAGAACGCAAAGAGGACCGATCGAAGTAGGGTCGCTCACCCGAGGAAGAGGAGCCGAGTGGACTCTACAGGATCACGATCAATGACTATCACTGACGACGACGTCGTGGGGCTACTGACGAAAGCAAGAGCACCTAAGACCAGCAAACAATACGAATCAATATTGGAAGGATATCGAGAATTCCTGCTGGCGCAGAACTCACCACAAACAGTTTTCCCGCTAGTCCCAGACATGCTAGTGAAGTACGTAGTACACTTGGTGAGGCTGGAGAGGAAGACGAGTACGATTTCAAAGTATATCAGAGTACTACGTACGTTGAATAAGTCCTGCGGTGCGACTAAGGTTTGGAGCCCATCAGAAGAAGAGATACTGAGACTGGCTCAGCAAGCGGTGAGGCGAGTCAGAGGCGAAGAAGCACCTAAGCAAGCACTCACTCTGACTTCAGAGCAGCTCAGAAAAGTCGCACTGTTGACGCCACAATCAGGGAGGCGGCAGAGCACAGCGGCATTACTTCTCGGCGTCGCCGCGTGCCTGCGACCTAATGAACTCTTCACATTGAGAAGCGGCGACTTCTGCTACTTGGAAGAGCAGAGGATCTTGAAAGTCCACATAAGGGAAGGAAAAACTGACATAGGAAGGATAGGAGCAACCGTCGTAGTTGGATGCTGCTGCAGTAATAGCAGGCCAGGCAATACATCTTACTATTGCCCAGTCCATCGAACATTGGAAGTGCTCGAGAACTCTACAGCAGGGAAGAATGGGTCCTCGATTTTCGGTTGTTCGCAAGGCCAACTCGATGCTGACATAAAAGACTTACTACGCACAGTGACAGGCGATGAGCTACGAGCTACCTCACATGCGATGAGGAGAAGCGCAGTACACATCCTTGCAGACAAAGGCGTTTCGGCCCCTGAAATAGCGGAGCACGGGAGATGGAAGAGAACCCAGTGTGTGGTTGACACCTATCTTCGACAACCGTCGAACTATGCCGACAAGGCGAAGTTGTATTCCTCGTTGATGCTGGAGGGTCATTCGACAACACCGAACGCTGCTGAACAGCCGGAAATGAAGGCCACGCGAACATGCGTGCATGCAGAGAGCGCGCGCCCATCTGATATATTATTGTCGGAGACGGCCGACTCGCTGGAGGAACTCATCATGGGTGGTGAAGCGACAATTCCGAATCTTCCTTATGTAAGTGTGGTGGTAGCTTCCGATATGAAGTAACCTCTTTCAGCAACCCTAGCAAGTATATGGCTCCCAGTTTAGAAGTGATCCCTTTAACGTATGCCGTGCAAGAGCCTTTACTGTTGTGCGAGTGGATAGGATCGCTGACGGAGACAGAATTTTTGCTTTTGTTTCTCTCGCAGCGCCCCGTTCTTGCGTTTGGACCCCAGTTGGGGAACCCGGGCATTCGATAACGAGGTTCCCGAACGCCGGTTTGGCTATTCACCGATCCCACAAACACGCGACCTCGTACAGCCAGTGAAAAGGTGGTCAGTGACACTGACTCAGTGTCACGGTTTTTAGGTCTAAACGTAACGAGCAGAGCGCTTACTCAGACGTTTAGCTCGAAGGCAAGTCTACTGTCGAGATTCACGGGACGTTACATAAAACCGGTACGAGATCCAAGCCGCAAGAATCCTCGAGGATCCGTAGTATGGGCTCCATTACGTAATTTACAACGAGCACTTTCAGAGTTTATCCAGTAACGCCAAACGGGTCTAAATCTGAACACGGTACAGAGGAGATTGTGAGATCACGCGTTTGAACGATCGGCGGAACGCCCTGGAGGTCATCGAGTAACGGTGCGCGGGATTGGGCGATGCCTTCATACTGATCCCACCAACATTTGGAGAACCGGACAGGTATGTCCGGTTTCCATCTTAGGTGGGCCCTTCGCGCAGCTACGTGGGGGTCACGAGATCAATTGAAGGCATTGGTAGCACCTGATGTGGTCGGACCGTGTGTGGCCCAAACAGTTTGGGTCATTACGGTTGAAAACACCGACGGGCCGACCAATCACGGTGCTACCTCCCGCAACCCCGTATTCGATGGGATTTCATGGTGAGCGGAAGGACAACAGTCCTGTAGTGTAAGTGAAATGTCGCGCAAGGAGGGGTGCACCCTTGAAAGACATATGACACAAGTGAAGTGCGCGCGCCCGTAAACGGTTTTTGAGTGTTGCAAAGCGGAAACCGAAGGTGAAACAAACCTTGAGTTGGACCATACAGGTCTACAACGTGGATTGAGTACGGCTGTGAGGCCGAGCTCAACCACGAGAGTCGAGAGGTTCCTCGACGGGCCAGAATAATTTTTTTTTATTCCCTTGAATATGGCGATGCCTTCATACTGATCCCACCAACATTTGGAGAACCGGACAGGTATGTCCGGTTTCCATCTTAGGTGGGCCCTTCGCGCAGCTACGTGGGGGTCACGAGATCAATTGAAGGCATTGGTAGCACCTGATGTGGTCGGACCGTGTGTGGCCCAAACAGTTTGGGTCATTACGGTTGAAAACACCGACGGGCCGACCAATCACGGTGCTACCTCCCGCAACCCCGTATTCGATGGGATTTCATTGTAAATTGTCCCTGTGGCGCTCCAGAAAATGTTCAAATAAATGCCTTGACCAGGGATCGAACCTTCGCCTTTCGAATTCAACGCACGACGTCGCCTTATGACCTCATCGAACGTTTGCGTTTGTCAGACTACTCGGAGGTGTTGGGAAGATGTTCAGCGCAATCTCCATACTTGCCCCCATGCTGAACACATTTGGGGTGGAGGGCCGTCGTAAAAGCTGATTCTAATGATTTCTATCCATCCCGACTTGTGTTGAAGTCAAGAGGCTAGTCAATGGAGTAACTGTCAGTATGTAGATGACGGACCTTTTACTATCATCCTTATACCCAACCATAGGCGGGCATAAGTCTAAGCCTTCCTATATGGAGCTTTCAGTAGCTGCCGATCTCTCTGCAGGTAGCGGCTCTCACATCTGTGCCAACTCGACTGATACTCCTCATGGTTGCAGATGGAGCTATTCAGGTGTGTGGCCGTCCGTGAAGTTCGTGATGACGGTATTGATGGATCGTCATCCGCACTTGCAGCCATGGTTGAAGCATTGGCCATGGGCTCTAAGTGCCTTGTTGGGCCTCTTAGAGTTCACGTCCATCTCGGAGCATGGGGCTAGTAGTGACGGATCATCGGGAGGATCTGGGAAGGATGCACTCCCTTAGGTATGAGTGAGAATTTTTTTGGATTGTCTCGAGAGTCGATGGCTCTTCGAAAGCGAGGAGGGATCTCCGCGATGGATAAATTGAAGGTGGACAGACTTCGACAAGAAGGTCGCGTCCTTACGGGGAATCAGAAGTGGGTCTCCATATGCATGGTGAATGAAGTGGAATGGACTGTAACAGGATACTGTCGGTTTTATTGCTTTCCCTGTTACCGCCACTACTGGATAAAAGTCAGTATCGGAGGCTAGATGCGCAATGGCTGGATCTGCTACGACGAGGGTATATCGGCGTCGACGCAGCCTACCGAATTGGATATCTCCTAGGTATCATGGATTAGGTGTGAGTAGTAGTCACTGCAGAGGGTAGGTATAAGTCCATATTGGTCACCCTTCATGCACGCCATTGGAGTGCGATTAGTAAGACAGACTGCCCAGGAGGTCCCCCAGGGGCCCAGTTTGAAGCACCTCCTATGGAGTCTTGTATACGCTGTTCAATTTGGACAGTGGTGAGAAACAGTCGTATGTCGTCATCACTCGATAGAGTACCATAATGTTAGGTACATGTCGGTGAGGTCCTCGTTAAGGTCGAAGGTCCTCGAAGGGCGGCCGCAAGTCGTGGTGCCACCTCCTTCGAGGCCCCGACCAGCTTCGGTCAGTTGTGGTGGAGTGGGAGGGCTGCCTGTCGATAAGCGAGTCTGTCCTGTATGTCGAAAAAGGCGGAATAATCCCGCCGTTTCAGCCGTCAGCGGGTACGTTATCGTGGAGAATTCGTATAATAAGGGAAGTGGAGGTGCGCAGGTACGTATATTGTTATGTTTGCCTGGTGAAGGCTGTCAGGAGGACCGGCAAGGATCCTGTAACGCAATATGATATGCGGGAAGAACAGATCTTGAGACTACACGAGCCTGATTAACGAGTTTTATGAAGTTTCTGGTCCACTGGTACTTGTGCTGTCAATGAAACTTAACTCATTGCTCTATCAACACTAGCATGATGTCAGTGACATCATGTCACTAAAGCGGGTAAGTTCGAATCCTCCGTTAACAAATTCAACAAAAACCATGAAAGATGCGAGCGTAATACGACAGCGGCAGGATTCGAACCTGCGCAGGCTGAGCCTAGTGGATTTCAAGTCCACCTCCTTAACCACTCGGACACGCTGTCTATATTATGATATTGTACTTGATATCCGAGTCTTTATAATGCCTCATTTTTGCCTTTTCCATCGACCCCTAGGAAAGGATTCAGTAGAACTCTCCATTGTTGTACCAACAGTCGGCGTGTTCAGTGGACCCTTCCTAAGCTTCAAGAACGCAACCAGGACTGGATTTCACATATAAAACTCGATCCTGGGAAAGCTCTCGGAATTCAGGAGAGGTCTATCGAACACCTCGGATGTTATGGCTCTCTCCAAACTAGAGATTCCCCGATACTCCAAAATTATCAGCTAACGAGCTACCAAGGTTTGCGCTGCCGACGATCGCCGCCGTTCACAGTCGAAGTGGACTTCTCCTTCCTCAGACGAAAACTACGATATGATATGTGCTGGACCGTACAACCTGTACGGCTATGGTCCTACCGCGAGATGACGCGCTTGCTAACACCGACTGTTAAGATACATATCTAGTGTTAGATATATTGGAACTTTCGACCCAAGACTAAGCGTAACTACCAGCGGGGGTGCTTGCCGGCATGCATCAGAATCAGGAGGGCAGAGTGACCCCAAAAGGGTGATTCGATTGAACTAGCAAAACGTCATCGGTGTTTAGATATGTGGAGCGTACATAATCATACCATGTATAAAGCTACTAGTACGACAGCGGCAGGATTCGAACCTGCGCAGGCAGAGCCTAGTGGATTTCGAGTCCACCTCCTTAACCACTCGGACACGCTGTCTATATAAATATAGCTGTGTTGTAGAGGACGCAGAATAGTTGGTACAACATGTCCTACTCAGCAGGAATCCAATGGGTAGAGTAACACTTCCTCTCCCGATAGCGCAGGGCATTTCCACGATTCTGGTGGAATGAGGCCTGCCTTTACTACACGTGTATCTGTGAATACTCTTGGCGACTATTAACTTGTCGATGGTTCAGCAACTCTCGCCCAGTGAAAGCCTTTCACTGAAAGGGATCGGGAGCGCATGCCTTATATGATGGAAAGCGCACCGGATGTTGTGTGCACGAATTTGTGCAACCCCTACGCAATTGTCGATCGTTGCTTGCTAGCTTGGCGAAGTGTTAGATGAATGCAGCGAGTGCCTCGCTCAGTAAGCCGATCTAGAGACTATGGAGTTCTCGCCGGGAGCCCCCCGGACAATCATACAGGGGAAGAAACCACTCCTTAGCGACAAACTTTCCTGCGATTGGGAACAGTTCTGAGGAAGTTCGATGTGTATCGTAGAGCAATCACTTTGTCCACTGGACTAAATGCTCGTGTGACGTGTGAAACTACTCATATGGTCACAAAAGAGAGACACCCTGTTCATGCGGGTCGTAAGATAGACACCAAGAATACGTGCATGCCATTCGTTGTCGCGTTCATCGACTGACATCTTCCGTGTTAAGAGCACTTAGGATTGTATTCAATGTCCAGATGAGCCAACGTCCATACGAATTACTCACCAAGTTCTACCCACCACGTTCTAAGCTCAGCGAATCGATCAAGTCGGATGGGCAGATGCATAAGATATCCGAGTACTAAGGACCTTGGCTGCCACAGGAGGCAACTTCGGTAAGCATACACGGTTCGATATGGCACAGTTGGGAAATGCACAAGTACCCTCAATTCGGTACCGCGCGAGCGTTAAAGTGCCTCACTCCATTATTCTCAGCAATCAAAACAAATAGAAAGTGGTCACAAGCGAGATTGAATCTCACTACCAATCAAAAAAGTAGTCATCACAGAAGACAACAGCCTAGTTGTAGCGAACCTATCAACTGCTCAGACTCTCTCACGAGAATAAGCGGCACTTGAGACAATTGAGCTGTAGTGAGCAGCTCTCAGTCTCAGCGCTGGAAAGACTCCGTGATCTTCCAAGGTGTCTGGACCGTTAGGTCGATTCGAAGCGACCACGGCAATTATCCTTGGATGATGACAGTTAATATATAGCGCAAGTATGACTCGATCACCACCAATAACGACAGGGTCTAACTGGCGTCGTGTTCCACTTACCCTACAGTGAAGAGGAGGGAACACATAGTGGTGGACTTAAGGCTCACGCAAGCACTTGAACGTCGACAAAACGCCGATGATGTTCAAGAGGGCAGTCACTCTACCGACCAGAGCGAGTCACAAAACCACAGAAGCTCCATAGTAGGACGCAATGCGGACAAGTTAACTCATAGCCGGAAGTATCAATTTCTGCATCAGACTGACGTGCAAAAAATGTGTCTCATCAAGAATCAGGGACTTGGGTATAGCGATTTTTTCAGTCATCACACGCAGGCAGTTACATAAGTCAGAAAGAGACGCAGTTTCACCCCAGATGGTTAGTCGGAAGACATGGGTTAGCAATAAGCGTTAAATCATCATCCAAAAGGCATTACAGTGCCTCAGCGAAATCCGCTAAAGTTCCATCTCCAGCCGAAACTCAGAAGAGTCAGGCGTCAGAGTGTGTAACAAAGATGACTCATCTGAGACATTATTGCACTTCTTTGGGTCAGATCTGTTGAGCTTGACATAATAGATTAAGGTATCCCCACGGCTGAGTAAGATCAGCGGGAAAATCCAATCATCATTCCCAGAAGGCAATCCATTTGTATAGTGTGACTCAATACGTCAAGGCAATGGTAGCGATAATCGATCGTATAATCGATACCGTAAAACAGCTAATTTTGGCGGAGCGAAGTAGATTTCGAGTCAAGATTCATTCTGAAAGTCCGTTGCGCTCGCCCGCCAAATTCACTGCACGCTGTATTATATGACTCCCTCAGTATTTGAGAGTGTTGCCTCAGACACATTGGTGGTGGATAAGTTATTCGCAATGCGAGCTGACCACATGGACGTTGACGGTCTCAAGTCGTTACTATGGGCCCTCTTAGGTCTACGCAAGCCCTGTAGATTGAAGCTGGGCTCTGCTAAGCCTAGTAGTGTTTATACTATAATTGGTAAATGTGGCAAGGACACCATCGCCTTGAGACATTCTGTGCAGTCGCGTGACGAGTCCGCAATAGTGGCATTTAGTAACGACGACTTTTCAACTTCGGGGCGGCCGATTTTCGAGGGCCTAACTGGACACGCCTCGTTGTGTACTAACGAAGTGAAGGAAATCTATAGTGTGGACAATACTAATAAGATTTATCGCATCAGCAATTCCCAAATGGTTCCTATAGAAGCTGACGTGCCAGAGTCGGCCCTATTGTATAGGGCTCGTCTGTTGGGCTCTACACTGTACGTTGGTTGTGCTACCAGGGGTAGTATCAGTAGGAGTCTTACCAAGGTCGATTTGGACTCTGGAAGGTTCGAGACGGTCCGGCTCGGTGGCGAGGAAGTACAGTTCCTCTATTCATTCGACGTTCAGCATCATAACGAGAGCGGCTCACTGAGGAGAGTAGCTTACCTCAGTCCGTGCGAAGGTCGGCCACGATTGGAATTGGTAGTGGTCACCATGGGCGAAGAAGATACGCAAGTTGCCTCACAGATAAAGATACAAAGTAGGTCTGGTGGGAGCCATTTCCGCTTCCTCCCGGATGTAGATGGGATATTATGTCTACTGGAGGGCACCAAGCTACGTCTAATCGATGTAGATTCCAATACGGAGATTTGCTCATGCGATGTCGGCCTTCCCGGTGCCTCTCTTGAATGGGTTGATGCCCATTCAATCAAGTTGGTGGCTCTTGGTCGTCCAGGCGTGCCGATGTTTCTCAATGTAGATGTGCTCTATCACTCTGAACAGACCGATGTTGGTTCACGCACTCTGTGGTTTTACTCATGACTGTTATTATTTTCATACGGTGTGGTTGTATTACTCTTTTTGCCGCACCATTTCTGGTTTTATAAGACCCGTTACTGGGCTTTATGACTGGTCATTGAATTCATTAATCTCGATATTTTTATCTCAATAATAACATTCATTCTAGTGTTTGCCCAATGCTACTGGTGAATCCTTCTCTCGGGAGTTTTTCCTCAGTTCTAGTAAAATTTTGAAACTGGCAGACGCTTCGTGCGCCGAGATTTTTTTGAGTGGAAACAGAATTATACACGTTTGACATGGTAGATCATACGAGTCACAAGTGAGACGTTCATCAACTTTAACCAGTAAAACAAATAAACAGAGCCCGCGAAGAGACGGCGGAACAATGGTACGTAGTATTAGCTGTATTACAGTGCGCCGAGATGTGACGAGACCGCCCTGCAGCATGTGGAACTGAAAATGACTGATCGGGAGATGGTCCTATGGGGAGTATGGGGGGAGCGTATAGGTGCTATTGAGATTCAACTCGAATGTAAAGGAATTGCTGAGGACTTGCTTACATCAGTGTGCATTCATCACCGTTGTATCAGAGCATCTAATAACATGCTGCTTCTAACTAGCTTGTATCTATCGTATTCTGTTAATTGCCTAGAATTAGCGCCTTGGTTGAATCCATATCGCGACATGGTAGAAAGGATGACTTTCAACGGGTTGTTAGTACGATGTAATTTGACAAATATTAGGTTTGGCATCATGCCAAATATTCATGCATAGTCAGCCAGAGAGCTCAAGCAGCGTTTTGTATCACTTTTAGGAAAGGCTTTGGATTGGGTCAGCCTGGTAGTTTTCTTTTGGTCAAAATCACATGATCAACTCTGCGGATTCTGGGCGGAGCCGGCCCCCTCCGTGTGGAGATGACTTATCTTTCTCCTCTCTTGATAAGCAAGAGCAACAGCAGCAATCATTACGTACCTTCCGCACACTAGGACTGGAGCACCTCCTGCGAACGTGGCCCTTGGGTGGGTGCTCTGGTGTTACCTCTGAAGTGTGGGACCGCCTGGGAAGCAAAACTACGATTACTTCGCAGTATGATATTTTCTTGAGTCACGCTTGGGAGAGCAGCAGTTGGCTCAAAATTGCCGCATTGGCTATACGTTACAACTCGGAAGGTGCAGTCGTTGTCTCTATACTAGAGTGTTATATTCTCCAACAGTGGTGTGGTCTAGCAGCATACCTCTGTATTATCATTCCATGTATAATTTTCCCTTTCTGTCTACGTTGGGGTACGATAAGAGGAGGAGCATTTTTTGATCGTTGTTGTATACCCCAGGGTGATGTCCAAGAGAAGAATAGTTGTCTGCTGGCGATGCCCGAGTACCTTGCGCGCTCTAAGAAGCTAATTTCAATGTGGGACGAAGCCTACCAAAGCCGTCTATGGTGCATATTCGAGCTCGCTGTATTTGTGAAACAACACGGTATAAACTGTATCGAGGTGTGGACATTGCGAAGCGTTGAATTCGGCACATATTTCTTTTGTACTTCTCTCGTATTCTGGGTCGGCCATAGTGTAGTTGATGATGCTAACGAGCTGGCCGCCGTAGGTGTCGATTTAATATTCTCTTTTATTCATACTATATACGTTTCATTTTGCTTTTATCCCTGTATCAAGCGATATCTCAAGCACGGAATCGTCATGGGAGTTGAACGGCTCAGATGTTCACTGACATGTGATCGTCATGTTCTACTCGCACATATTCGTGCTCTATACGGTAATTACACCAGCTTTGATCAACAAGTAGTGCCGCTGATGGAAGACCTTATTCTGAACATGAAAGGTGCTCCGTTCGCTTTGAGACTCACTATTGCAGCGATACTACCCTCGACGTTGGCTACGTATATAACTGGTAGAATCGTTACTGCAATTGTTGTCGGAGTCTTTCCCAATTTCATATGTTTCGGTATAGCTCTGACATACTCACACTTTGGATCCAGACATTCATTTCTTCGGAAGAGTATCTTCGAGCTTGAGAGGGTTTTCGCATGTGCCCTAGTTGGTGTTATTGGAGTCATTCTACTTTATTTTACTCGTACTTGGGAAGTTGCTGATTATGATTACGATGGACTGCATTTGGCACAGATTCCTGTGCAAATTGCCGTCAGTATTATGCTCATTTCGGTGCTCACGCGTTTTACGTTCGCTTATTAATAGGGGATCTCAATTGTATCATGTTTATTATAATGGAATTGAATAATCGTCTTTTTGATGTCCGTGTCTCTCGGGTAATCCCACTTATCATTGTTATTGATTTTGTTTTGTGTTATTTCTATTGTTGGTAGGAATGCTCGTGGTTACTGCAGGGACATTTCGGTCCTCACTATGGTGAAGGATACCTCTCTGTCGAAGCGCCAACTAGTGGAGGTTCTGCATACAGCCAAGACTAATAGGGAGAAGAACCGTGCTGCGAAATTACTGAAAAAGTGGGCCCATGGGGAGTGCTCGCTGTTGGTATATCGCGATGCTACTGCCGCACAGGTTCGATCCCCAGCCACATTTTGAATATGATGAAGAAGCCACTAAGCAGAATATTAGGTTGAAGAAGTCGGATAGGCTCCTGCAGTAAGCATCCTCATGGTTCTTTTGGGAAGTCTCAGTAGTGTCCTTGCAGTTACATGTGCTTTCGATGTGATCGAGTTCGGCAATGTCAAGCGAAGGTAGAGGGGGAAGGCACCAAAGCTGATCTTATTCGGAACGTATGTGGAATTGGAAGGTTTTAGTCAGGGCTCATTCACGACAAGCAAAGGCGTGAAGACGGTTTGCCCTGGCTGTTATAACAACCTCCTTTCCCAGGCAGAGGTGAGATAGCAACATCTGGCTACTTGACTTCACCAAAAGCATCATCATCATCATCCTACAGGTATCGCAACTCCGTGCACATCATCAGAAGTTGGGGCTCACGCCGAAGGTCTTGTGAGGAGATACGTAATTAGAAATCGGAAACCGACGTTGGGTAGTTGCCTCAAAGGAACGCCGTAAATACTTTATAGATTGTATGGAGAGCATAATACTGAGCCGGAGGGATGTTGCGTTCAGTCTTGAGAGCGGGGTTGGGTATTCTGTACGCAGTGTTGGGTTGTTGTTGTTATCACAATGTCTCAAGTTTACGAGGGTTTCAACATACACGCCCAGTTGGACCATCTACATGTAATAGTACAGGAGCCTCATCTTATGTGTATAATCGTTCGTGAATAGATGCGCTATCCTGGCACTGGTCATGCTGATATGGGCCGCTATGAATGGGCTACCACTATTCATAGGTATTAAAGCCGATAGGCCTACTCCTGACATGATCGTTATCTCGTGTATAGGGATACGATGGCATCCCATGTGGGTCACCAGTCGAGACTGGCATACATCGCCATATGTGAGAATGAGCCCATTGCTAGAGTACGATACAACTGCCTTATGGTAATCCGGAAAGATTTGGAACGAGCGGTATTTTAATCGTTTCAGAGTATGTTGCATCCAATAACGAGACCGGCCACCAAGGAAGAGCGCGAGAAGATGGAGAACTGAGTGGTGGGGAGTCGTAACGTTATACTGTATACTGACTTCCTCTTGCGAAACGAACAGTCTTGGGTTGTTGTCATAGTAGTTCTATGGGGATCCCTGAAGCACGTTATGGCATAAAATGACGTGTGCCATTCTGAGTCCCTGGTTGTTAATAACCTGAAAGCTGTGACTACAGTAGGGCCAAATGATGAGTCTATTTATAGTGACAGACCCGCTCCGGAATAGCTTCGCTGGTCACCATCCTCATGAGGTTTGAATCGGACTCGATGTGACATGAAATTCCCTGTTCTGTGACATCGTCTCACTCACTTGTATGAGATATGCGTTATCGAGTCCGTCTAGAGTTCTCTTAGATCAGCAACTTCATTGGCCTCATGGTTGACCATGGCCTCGTCAGTCACTATCATCATACGAATCTGTCGCAGCTCTCATGTGGCCTTAACGTAATCAGAACAGTGCGAAGGCGGCCTGCTGTCCTTATCGCCGACCCTGGTCAGTTCCCACCGACCGATCATCATCATCACCATCATCTCGTTGGTGAAGCCACGAGCTTCGGCGCTCATCGGCACAGGCATCCCGACGTTTATGACGATCCCGAGACGGCGTCCGAAGACCTACCTCAGGACGATGACCCGTTTGATCCCTCTTTCAGAGCACCCAAATGCGATTCATGTGGGGGCGCCTCGGTGTTGTTTCCGTCAGTGTTGGGATGCTCGTCATGTGGTCAGGTTGTGCCGCTAAGGCTAGCTGTGGTAGCACGGCTTGCCACAATGGTAAACACCATGGACCCACTACGATAGAGGTCCCAATAGATAAGATGCAACATAAGGTGTAAACAACTTAATACAAGGCCGCAAGCATTGAGAGGTCCTTATTCAGTACTGACTATTCACAATCTGTACCGGCCATGTTCGGCGGAGCGATACTCGTACTTGGCACACTCTTCATAGCGTAAGTCAATCGGGCCGTCTCCTCGGTATAACCCACTGTGGACGGGCTTCCTCCTCCGCTCTGGCTTAGATGCACATCTCGGAGTAAACGGCGTCGAAGTACCCGACGTGGCACCAGCGATACAAGCGACTCTTCACTCTTGTCCGATACTGACATGCGTGCTCATCGGTGATGTATTTCATCGTGTTGTGGCCGCGTTAGGAGGGGCACCGACTATACAACATGAAAGAGTATTCCTCCTCCTACTATGGCTTCCATGACACGATCGACTTCCGCAGCACAACGCTACGCAAAGGCTGAGTATTGGGATGCCCGGTTCCGTGAACAAGTTCATGATGGAGCTAGCGGAAAGTGATCAAGAACCTGGGTTGGGGATGGATGGCTGATCCAGCGTTGCACAAGGGCGAGGCCAATCCTCTTATGATCAGGCGTATGAGCTTCTTCGATTGGTACATGGGCTATACTGAGATCGCTGACTTCCTGCCGTCACCAGCCGAGGGCATACACGATGTTAGACAGTACCAGGCAGGATGCCCCTTGTTGATGATACTATCTAGGTGCTGATTATCGGATGCGGCAACTCCCAGTTGCCTGAGGACCTGGTCACGCGCCACGGCTTTCGACACGTCTGCTGTATAGACCTCTCCAGAACCATCATTGAAGCAATGAGCATGTCCGAATTCTTGAGGCAAGAGTCTCACGTGTCGTTGTTATCAGTCCAGGCACTACGCCGAGCACGCTGATCTGAATGATAGACTTGAGTGGCTTTGTGTAGACGCGACCATGATGGGCGCATTTTTCGAAGGTGACGCTGTTGTCTCTAGTGGCAAACCTGAGTTACGCAGGTCGTCGATTCGATCTGATTATTGATAAGGGAACCCTCGATGCTTTGATGTGTTCGGGCTCTACTGATAGTGCAGTGGCTTTGCTGAAAGAGATCCCCAAGGTTCTGCAGCCCGACACCGGGAGGGTTCTGCTCATATCCCACAGTCCTCATCGAGATTCCCTCCTGTCTGGTGTTGATCTCCGTGTCTGCCAAGTGAGGCGTGGCGAGCTCTCGACACAAGCTATGTTGATCAATATTATGCGTTCGAGGTGAGGAGGGTATTGAGCGTGGCTTACCATTGCACTGTTCAGGGCAGTGCCTGTCGCCTCAGCAGATTCCACGTCCATGGTGGAAATGATGAAGGAAGTACGTCAGGAGGAGGCTCGAAAACGGCTGAGGCAATTCTTAAAAGTTCTCCGCAATACGGGAGGGCGGACAGGCAACAATTCGGGTAAGGTGCCCCTTGAGGGGTTCTCCGTTGCTTCCACATTAAAAATTCCCCCTTCAGTAACCAAGCCGGAGTTTGTCGATGAACGCATACAGTACAACTCGGAGTCAGTTGTTGGCAAACCAACACCGCATCCCGCTAGGCAAAACCATTGCTGGGTTTACATACTCTCAGCTCTCGACCGCGGCGGTGCACTCTGAACGGATCTTTATACGACCTGATCTATCGATCCATCTCCGTCCGCGTCTGTCTATGTGCATACAGTCGCTTCTGTCATGTGGTGTCATTCATAGCCCCGTTTCCCGAAGCTTCCTATTGTTCACTTATGGTGATAGCGTCTCGCATACCTTGTTCATGTTGATAACAGTGCTAAGTGACGTCCCTGTTGAAATGCCGCATCCACGTCCACTCGCTCTCCGTTGCAGCAGTAGCTAGATTGCCCGCTGTTCACTACTATGTGGCCTTAACAATGGCTGCGTCCCAGACTACACCGCATTCCGAGGCTAGGCGGGGATCTCACTTGATCGAGACATCTCGCCATCTGATCCAGTATGACCAACATGGTGGTAGGGCTCGAGTCGCATGCAACCCACGAGTTGTAGGCTCATAGGACTCCTATTTCCCACACATGTTCTTGTTATAATCGAATCAATATCATCCCCATCCTATGAACTTGCTCGTCGCGTTCGTTGTTATAGGGCTCTCGCGTAACGATACCAGACATGAAAGAGGGTACGAATCGATAACGCGTGATCGGGGCATTGAGTCCACACGAATATAATGGTACAACTCTTCTAACCCAAATGTGGGTCACCTCAGGTACCCATCGGTATATTCATAACGCGCGTTCACCAATCACTGGCTTGAGGTCGTCCTATACCCTTTCCCACTGTGACAAGTCAACCACATTCGAGTGTGGAAAAAAATCAACTTATCATCAGATTAGAGCTCATCCGTAACAGGAACTTGTCACCGAAATCTACTGCAGCATATTCGAGCTGTAGACGGCGAATTTGCCCTCAGTCAACTTAGCCGCAGCACTCGTGCCTCGGAACACTATCGCAGGAGTGTACACTCCACCACATTTGACATTCAGCTTGTCTCGCTCCATTAGCATCACCTGATAACAACCGCAAGTAACAGACAAGAGGCCACGAAAACAAGTAAGGAAGAGTTTACATATCCCAAGGTGGCGAGGATTCCACTGGTGGCATTATATCCAGGGTCGGGTCCGGTGACGCTGCCTTTGACGACCACGTCTCGGCGCTGAGGATGGGACTCTAGAGCCTTCTCACTAGAGTAACCAGAGCCGATGAAAGATATCTTGTAACTACACATAGGAACGCTCATAGCGACAATAGTGAGTGAACGCATTGGCCTACAATGTGGTGTCCATCTGCTCTTTCGTAGGGCCCGTTCGTGAGATTTTACCACCCGTAAAAGCCTCGGGGAACCTGAGATAGATCTTCCAGGGATCAACCCATAATGCTTCTATTCTCACTTAAGAAGAAGTCTCCGACCAACCTCGAATGTTGACATGATCAAACAAATAATGCCGAAGAAGGCATATCCAATTTTGGTGATAATTCCAGGGGGCATCTGAGAACCTATCACTGCAGGCTCAACAGCATCGTCCTCACCTTCATGTAGGTAACATCATTCACTGCCGTATACGACGGATCTTCCCTCGTCAACAACTGCTGTGAGCCTGCCATGATTTGGATCATTTCAGGGCGACTTCCATATAGGGACTTACGCAGCACTACAGATGGTGTTGGGCCAAGGAACGGAACGTAAATACCACCACTGGTGAGTCTCGAATCGAGGAATGGCAGACGGTGTGGTGTGAACTTAGGCCCTCGGAAATGCAGATCCGGCCGCTGACCTGACGAGGCGAGATAGACTCCACATCGGCCTGCTTGACGGCCCACCTGATGAATGCAACGCTCGACGAATCTTCCTCAGAGCTGAGATGTTAGTAACGGCCAGAAGTAAGCTGTTGAATCTGCCCACCAATGGCTGTCACGAAGAGGCAGTAGTACTTACGTGCCGAAGCCACCAGTGTAACCCTGGGGACCCTCGATGATCTCTAGGAAGGCCTCAACCGAATACGGAATCTGACAAAAATGATACGATGAATTGCACAGAGTCGTACACATCTCACTCCGTTATTTTTGCTCAGCACGTCGTGCATGATCTGAACACCCATGTCCCCTGGCACAGCGTCGAATGCACATGAGGATACAACGATGGACCCCGAGGCCTTGGCCGCAGCAGAGTACCTTACCAACACTAGAAGACTATCAGAGTTTTTCCTTACTTCAATTGCATGGCTTCCGCGAAGTTGATTTCCCCCGTAGTGTCCATGTAATCCGTACCAGCCTCTACACACGCCCTCACGACAACCTCGCCGTGAACAGTAAAAGGACCGGCGCAGTTGAGGACCAATCGAGTCCCTGAAATCAACCCTAGGACGGAAACCATACCACGCTGATTTCACTTCTGGCCATCTCCTGGATCGAGTGAGAGTCATATGCATCTGCCGCTATATACTTCACAGTAGCCCCGGACGCAGGGAGCTCTGATATGATCTGACAACACGATGAGGGAAAAGAGTGGTATCCAACAAGAGGGAGGCTATCGACCCACTTCTTTCATCCTTTCCTCATTCCGACCAGCAGCAGCAACCTTCAGACCAGCAGGAACCGCCAACTCGACTACTGTCTTCAGTGTGAGGCGACCGACCAAACCCGTGCAACCGAAGACCACCACGTCGAAGTCTCTACTCCCTTCTGAGTGTTGAGATGTGACGCTGTGAGACATTACAATTACAGTCAACTATGCGTCCTCTAGTAGCATCACTAACACCAACATTCCTCGAAGTTAAACCTACTTGGAAACTTTTGATCTCAATCAAACATATATTTTTACAACATTCCCTCATGAGTTTATGTGATGCCTATGACACCCACGGCCCCTCGCCTCTCTTCCTATCTCCATCCGAGACTCCCAATACATCATCTGCCGAAGAGGCAGGCTACTACACTGTTCCCTGAATCAAACGTATCCAGTTCAATACTCCCAAATCGATCACAACACTAAGCGGACTTTCTCAGTACCAAATCCAGCCTGAGCGCAACTCTCGACATGTACCTTCCATGTAACTCCAACCCAACATCGTTGAATGAGAAACAACTGATTCTCGCTCTCGCTTATTCAATAATACTCACTGAATAAGATTGGCACTAAAAGCAGCATACCCCTCCTCTGTGAGCCTTCTTGCAGCAGTACTGCCCCTAAACACCACAGCCGGGGTGTACACTCCTCCTTCCTTCGTTGCCAACGTGTCCTTCTCAGTGAGTAGAACCTAACACAGACAATAACAGAGAATGATGCAGCCCAAATAGAGCTCACCATAGCAAGGGTTGTGAATATCCCGCTTGTCGCGTTATACCCCGGGTCGGGACCAGTAACGGAGGCTCTAATCTCGACGTCAGGCTTATTAGGGTGGCCTTCTAGGGCCTTCTCACTAGAGTAACCACGGCCGAACAAATCTATTTTATAACTGAAAAGCACGATATAGAACATATATATTCATATGCAGCAACACTCCTTCCACAAGGGCAACATAGCAGTGTGGCTGCGAACTCAGCAGTTCATCCGAAATGAGCGGCCAAACAGTGATATATGTACAGAAACAATTCACACGTGTATCAATACTCATAAAGATAGCAAAACTATCGATGAAACTGATGAATTTTATAAAATATAGTAAACTAATAAGCATATATGCAAGTATATATGACCAACAATGCAGTTTCGCCCGTTTCACGTGAAGTGGCGTAAAACTCGGCGAAAAACGCGATATTCGTGGTATGCAGTAGTCGTGAAATGCGTTTTCCACTAGTGTTTCTCATATCACGGGTGAAACTCCATTATAGCCATCATAATAACGGTATGGTACTACTTTGTGGTCTCCATTTGATCCACCGTCGGGCCACGACGACTGAACATACCATGGGTGAATGCCTCTGGGAAACTGAACAAGATGGTATGGGGATAGATACGAACAAGAAAGGCCGTTTACTTCAGAAGCAGCTTACGTCCGATTTCAAAAAGTGAAAATAGGAAGACCAGAATGCCATAGAAAAGGTAACCCAACTTGGGCAAAATACCGTTAGGTAACTGAAACCAATGTCAACAGGGGAAACTGGACCCCAACCCACCTTGAAATAACAGGCAGATCGAACTCCCACATACTGCGGATCCGACAGAGTCAGCATCTGCTGTGTACCTACAACCCACGATAAGAGGACACCCAGACAGGAAAGTTCTACGTTTGATAACATGAGGATCTGTACCGAGGAAGGGTATATAAACTCCTGGTACCCTCCGGTCAAATAACACAGGCAGATACTTCCACGGTAAAATTGGTGACGGACCGCGCTTGTACAGCTTAGGACCCATCCCTATGAGGAAAAAGCATAATAATAACAAACGGCAAAACTCGATACCCACCTTGGGATCGCAGGGCTTTGCGAATCTTCACCATGAGCGTCATAGAGGACATAGCGAGTACAGCACTCTCGTATCTGTCGGAATACATTACAACGGGTGCCAAGACAAGCACAGTTACGTTCCAAAGTTAGCTCTATATCCATGAGGTCCCGGGATAACATCAACGAAACCTTCAACGGAGTACGGTATCTGATTGTAGATAAAAAGACAGCCGCCAACAATAGAAGCTCCTACGACTCCTTCCTTGACCATCTTCTCCCTGACAAGCTGGAAGCCCAGATCTTCCGGAACCGAGTCCCAAGCACACGCCGACATAATAACGGCTCCCGACTCTTTGGCCTTCTCCGTATACCTGTGCCCTTCCCGTATACTCAGCTACCAACCCGCCTACATACTGCGCTAATATCAGTTCTTATATATTATAAATATGCAAACTACAATAACAATAACTTCACAAATATAAAGCTAAAAATACACCATGATGATTCGTGTGAAATATAGTGCCCCCACATAACTATCATCAACTTCATGCCTACTTCAATTGCATTTTCTCTATGAATTGAACCTCTCCCGAGAGGTCCATGTAGTCCGTACCCTCCTCAGCACAAGCGGCCACGACCGGCTCACCGAATAGAGCATATGGACCGACACAGTTGAGGACAAGGCGAGTATCTGAATACACAGGCGTAGTAGCAGTAGCCTGGGTACCAGAGGAGACTTACTTTTCACCATTGCCGTGATAGAATCCAAATCGTAAACTCCCGCAATCATATAACCGACTTTACCCTCTAAGTTAAGGAGCTGCAACACCTAAGAATCTTCATGGAATAGCCGATAGTAGTACAAATGCTTCAACCACGGATCGAACCCAGGCCCCCTAGGATAACAAACCCGCACCCTTACCTGTTTAACCTTATCCTCGTCTCTACCCGCTGCCGCAACTCTCAACCCAGCAGCTTTCCCATAGCGATGCATCTTCTCAAGCACGAGCTTGCCCACGAATCCTGTGCAGCCAAACACAACCACATCGAAGTCTCTCTGACACTTCCGTTGGCCACGACGGCCACGGGCAGTACCCGACTGGACCGAGTTGGTTCTCTCAGGTGATGATGAAGGTGCGGTCATGTAACAAATCAATACTCTACACACTTCCCATCTACTCCACTTAAAGTCGACACTACACTTTACTGGTGAAAGGAGCCTCGAAGGGCTTCCACGAGACGATAGCGAATAAGAAAATTCAATTTCAGCCTCATAAGCGACGATACGGGGGAAAATCTCATCGCATATGAAGACATCGCTTATGCCAGAATTTCTTCACTGAAGACAGCACAGCCGTCCTCAGTGAGCCTCTTCGCAGCCTCACTCCCTCTGAACACTCTGCCAGCCGTATAAACACCACCCTCCTTCACAGCAAGGGTGTCTCTCATAGTCAACAATACCTGAGCGGGTAAGACCATTGTTTACCGTGCGCTAGGTCTCGGGTTCGACTCCCACAGCTGACATATTTTCCTACCAAAGCGAGTTGAGAGAACATCCTGCTAGTCGCGATGTACCCTGGATCAGGACCACTAACGCTGGCCTTAACCTCAACATCTGGCTCATCAGGGTGGTCCTCCATGGCCTTCTTGCTCGAAAACCCCTTACCGAAAAAGTCTATGCGATACCTATGATCAAATTGCCATGAAATCACGAACTACACCTGCATCTACTACCCGGCATCTTGCAACTGCTCCATAGTAGAACCTTCATGGGAGAAATAGCCAAAGGTGAACAGCTTGGGGTACCTGCCGGTAAAGTAGGATGGCAGGGGACAGAACAAGGGCCTCGACGACTTACTTCAATAGCAACTTGCGTCCCCACGTATATTTGCAAAGGAAATTGACAAGACCGCCAAATATGATGAACCCAAGCTTGTTGGAAATCGTGTTCTGAACCTGTGTAAACAACATCACAGACGAATAAGGTGAATAATCTATACTCACAGCAAGGTAGCAGTTGTGATAGAAACCTTGATAATTCTTGTCAGCGAGTGTTTGCATGTCCTGAGTACCTGATAATACAAGGTGCCTATACAGAACAGGGGAGACAGTACACCTACGCTGGACCACAGAGCGATCACTTCCAAGGAAGTTCATACAGAGCATTCCAGGAACGCGATCATCTTCGAAGAAGCCTGGGTGATGTTTCAGAGCAGGGCCAACACGATTCACTTTGGCTTCATCCCTGAAGTTAAAACATATACTACACACTACTACCATGCAGGATGAACAAGTTCTATAATGACGACGTGCCTACCTTCACTCTGTAAACTCTTACGAACAGCACGTAGCTCCCCCACCGAGCCCATGCCGTAAACTGCACATTCGTACCTAAGCATCAGCGCAGATCTTTCGCGCGCTACAAAATTATCAGCAGTATTACGTGGCGTAATGTCCAACATATCCCTTAGAGCCATACAGGTTCCTGAGGAAACTCTCGATCGATACCGGAATCTGATCAGCACTCTTCACTCAAGGACATATCACACTTTGAATTACCCCGCCGTTCCTCGCCAGCCTATCCCTCATGAGCTGGAAGCCGAAGTCAGCCGGGACCGAATCGAATGCACAAGCATTGATGACGATAGCACCACTGCTCTTTGCGACGTCGGTGTACCTGAAATCGAAGGGGGATTACACTTACCTCGACCGTGAGCATACTACTTCAGCTGCATCTTCTCGATGAACTCCGGCTCTCCACAGAGATCCATATAGTCCGTGCCAACTTCAGCACATACAGACACTACTACTTCACCGAAGTGGCGATAAGGCCCCACGCAGTTCATGACGACACGAGTACCTGTTGGAGAACTACCGCTGAAATCCACTGATTAACCTCAATTACGTAGTGCCATCTTCTTGATGGATTCGGGGTCAGCTACATCGGCTTTAACAATCTGGTCCTCCCTAGGAGCGCCACCGCGGGCTTTTACCGCCTAAACGCCAAAAATATGATAACGAAAACGACGAGTGTTGGTAATTATTACTTGAATAATTCTCTCAGAATTCCTCCCAGCGAGACCTAACTTAATGTTGTTTTTCTCACAGAGCGCCAACATCTGTTGAGCCACGAACGCCCCAGCGTAACCGCTAGCACCGAACACGATGACGTCAAAGTCTTTATTAGAATCGGAGGACGGCATTCAGAGTTACTTATATAAATACTCTTTTGAGAAGAGTGATATAAACGTAAAAAAGTAAACAAACACTCGGGCAACTACTACTGTTAAAATAACAGTGCATAAGGGGCCACCGAGTAAAGTTTACCAGATTTCGTAGAGGCATTATTCCTCTGAGCCAAAAGGTGATATCTCAGAGAAGTTACACAGTGATAGTAGGCGGCGATGAAGCTAGTTGTTACACAAGATGCGTGGTTGCGGAAAACAAATCGATCATAATGGCGCGCGCTACTGATCAGCGCAGGATCATCGACGCGTCAGAGCGATCAGCCCTCTTCTTCTCATTCGAATTGCCTCAGCTATTACTCTACTATCTCTGATTGCCATCCCTTCCTACAACATGTACCTATACATACTCTTGTCTGTTATTGCTGGTAGAGGAAGCCCATATCATCAGAGCATCACTTTCCCTACTCAGGCGCCGCTGCTGCTGCCGAGATGGAGGCCGAAGGTCGTCACTACCATCAGCATCATAACTTCAGACACTCTCATCATCGCCATATGGACGTTGATGAGGACGAGGACAAGGTAAGGCGTTACTAACTGCCTCAGAGCCCCTACTTTTTCCCTTGCAGGTTCCATCCCTTTCCGGAAACAAACAAGACGTAAGCCGCCCGGGGCGCTTCATCGTATGCTTTATTAAAGCATTAAATGTGCAACTGTATGCTGTACTGTTACAAATTAGTGCTTTCCTATGAACATGCCTACTGTTATTCCATACTCACTCTTGTTCATTCTCAGGCTGATGCAGTGATGGCTGAGCTGAGCGCTAAGACTCAGAAGGCCATGGCCAAGCTGAAGAAGGACGTCCTCGTAGAGAAACAGGTCCATGACCAGTTCGAGAAGGAACTAAAGGGTCTGGTGAGTGGTACTCCGATGACGTATGCACCTCACTGCTTGCATTCAGGAACCACTCGAAAAAGACTTAAATGAGGACGATAACGAAAGTTCGTTCATCCAAGAGGGCACCAAGAGCAGCGTCGATGATAAATTCATGGCTACTCTCGATGCCAATATGAAGAACGACGAGCTGAGCTCTTCTGAATATGAGAAGGGCCTTGATAACTGGTACGCTGGCTTTAAGAAGGAGCTGGCCAGTTTGGTCAAGAGTGATGATGGCGATCACCACCCGGGAGACGATACGCCTGATGATACCTCTCTGGCGGAGATAGGATCTAAGCATGCTTCTGAAAGGATCAAGTGCCCATACGACGATGATGATGAGGTTGGTAACCTATTGCCGCTCATGACGTTGCAGTGTGTGTTAGGATTCCTTCCTGGAGAAAAGCAGAGGCTCGGGTGAAGACAACGAGGCTCAATTTAAGGCTGTAAGAATCCCGTCGAGTTGGGGCGTGGTGTTATAGATGCCTTTCAGGAAGTCGATGAGGAGGAGAATGGAGAGGAAAGGAGGAAACAGTGTGAACACAACACCAAGTTCGGCATCGTAGGTTGACAGGCTCGGGTCGCATTTATCGAGATAACTTCACATACAGGAACAAGAAGAGGGATAAAGAAAGCGTTCAGCAATGCGCGAAGCATGTTGCATATAAACACCTGTCGTCATCGGGAAAGTGTTGAGCTTTCACTTGCGGGTTTTTTAATATTTCTAGCCATTACCAATTTCACTATGCTTACTGTCCCCACCAAGTCCCCTGGTCGACTCAGTAAGTACAATGGAGGTTCCAGCCGGGTGCGTTGATATCGTCTCTCAGTGTTGGTAGCCCTTTGGCTCCACTTTATAATCACCACGAACGCTGATATGGAGTTTCTCAATTCGAAGCCTCATGAGAAGAAACACACCCATGAGGTGTGTCGGCGTGGTCTTATTTTGTATTTTACACTTTCGTTTTCCAGCATTCGGGCCATCATCACATCAAGAACGGTCTCGAGAAAGATAGTCGTTTTCACCCGAAGATCCACAACGAGGTTATATACCGGTCGAGCCATGGTCACAATATTCTTCTTGTCAAGGCTCATCACGGACACGGTGAAAAGGTCAAGTCTAAACGTCAGAGCAGCTCTATATTGGAACAGCACAGTGCACCAAGAAGGAGACTCAGGGATGCTCAAAGTGACCACTCTGATGTAATCCAACAAGTACTGCTGACTCGGATGGGCTTCTATGGTTGACGCTGATCTTGATCAGTTATCGGAGCCGTTGGTGCAACCCCTTCCGACTGAACAGGACGAGGCTGACCTTTTTAATAGTAAGACCGATCTCTTGGATACTAAGGTGAGGAGGGGCTCCAACAAGTCTACGGGCTATTACGCTCCCATGGAGTGAAGGTCCAGGCTTGCATGGGGCAAATTCAAGCAATCGTAACAAGTATCGCTCGTGCGTGCGTGGCGCGCGCACCATTGTGATCGTCCCGAACCAGAAAGTGGTGCAACCGATCGAGACTGAAGTGACAGCAATCTGGCCGTCCAGGAGCATCTGGAGCCGGTTCCACCCTGGAATTTTTCTTTTACCTTTACTAGTTGTTTGAGGGGCATTGCCTATGTGCATGCGTGCTAGGCAATGTGACTGTGGTGTAGCCAATGCACGGCGTGTTGTGAGGTTCCGTATTATCACCGCCCTCTGCTGCCTAGCTGGTTAACACTCAGTCTCACCCAACACTTCCAAATAACTAATGCGATACGGTGGGGCGTGCCTTGACACTCGCACTCGATCTAGGAAAATCTTCCCATGGACTTCTCTCATCCGCATGGGAGGCACCAAAACGGCGAAATGGTATCTTCTGTCAGGCCTTCCTCACAGACCCGGATCTGCAGCCGATATACTATCATTCTGCTCTGGAAACGAAGTAGGATACGATTACATGGCAACTTCCCCTTCTCGCAAGAGGCTAATTTGCATCTCCTCAGCTCCCACTCGGCTGCTGGAGGCAATTCCACTGTCGCTCCGCCTGAGTCGAGTACGGGTATTACAGCTCCTCCCCAAACTGCTCCCGTTGTCGTTGCTGAAGAACCTCAAACCGGTTGGCTCCATAAGTAAGGCCATGCTGGACCATTACGTGTCACGGCCTACTGAACGTTCCTATGATGTACGGGCGCATATGATGTTTGCCCCTCTCAGGATCACCCATGTATGTCTCGCCGTCATTGGTATATGCCTCCTCTTGGTCGGAGTCATCGCAGTCGTCCATACAGGCTACCGTCGGAAGGTAGGTGGGCAGGCCTCCGGACCGTTAGCTCAGGAGTGAACCATGTTAGGTTTTGGACAGCATCAAGTCCCAGGGAAGGATCAAGGAAGTGTTGAGCGCGTCGTGGTATAGAGTTGGCAATTATTTCGGCAATGCGAAATCGGAGGAGGGTAGAACAGAATCGGCAAGATGCGATCAGGATTAGGCATTCTTTCAGAATCTGGCTTCCCAATCATTGTCGATCCGTTCCCGGCTCATCCGGGGACCATCGGAGGTGCCTAGAAGAGACCACAACTCGTCATTACGATGAACGCATGTCTTTGACTGGAGGTGTACGTAACCACTCTATATCGGCCTTCTTGGTTGCAGTGTGAACAATATGCGCATTAAATCGACACCTCAGCGCTTCATAAGCGACTCGTGGCTCGAACGTGGTTGTGAATATCCTGCACGTGTTACACATCTAGACTGTAGTGGACGGCAACACCTAACGCGCATGACTCTATGAATATTCTCTATCGATTTCATGTTCCATGCCTCGCGTCTCATGAAATGGTATCCCGATCGTGGAGTAAACCGGATAGATTTGTCCGGCAAATTTTATTTACCTTATGAAGAGAATCGGTATGCCATATTTTTCGGGACGGGGTCAGAATTGATTCCTCGTCCTCGTTTGTCGAGGTCGATAGTGAAGTGACTCACCATTCAGCTCGATAGGGTTCATGGGAGTCACTCCCAGGGAGTGGGTCGAAATTGGACTATCGTGAAACGCAACTAACGCCTCCAGCCACTGCAGCCAATATGGTTGGTGGAGAATTGCTACCACAAGCATGACACGTATTGACCGTACAACGTCGAAAGAACCCGTACGCTGCTTCTCATCATAGGGAGGTATATGTGGATCTTACGGGTGTCCTGTCTCGAGCCGTCCGGTTTCCCAGGAGTGTTTTACTTCATCTACTATACTCAATCCGCCCAGTCCCGAGTGAACACGGGATTGCTCGGGAGTGGTGGTTCAAACAAATTTGCATTGATCTTCGACTCACCCCTGGCTCACAAGATGCAGCTCTTCGACGACTCCAAACCGGAAGTTGATCTGCGAGTCGTTGGCTGGTGGGAGAGTTTTGCCTTAATCTGGAGTCCCAAAAACTATTCAAGCTCTAAATGTCTTTCGATTGAGCAAGACCCATCCATCAATACAAGCGTTCTATTCGCCCTTATCATGTTATCTTTATAGTCACAGTAACACGTAGCTCGGACGATTGCACTAATTCTCACTAAGCTTATCACACTCTCCGAACATACTTCGAGATTCGATACTGCGATACCGGCGTTGCTTATGAACTCCCCCCTTCAGTAAGATGTGGAGTGTCATGATGGCCATCCCTAATCCCTTCGAACATCACCGATATTGACGTATGTGTACTTAAGGGCTTACGGTGTTTCCTAGGAAGGGATTAAGATTCCATACTCGAACACTGAAGTTGTAGGACGATATCACAACGAATTCTCCAGCGCCCACTGAGGCGCTCGTGTCCAAGCATTCGCCTGGTCATTACATGAATGCTGAAATTCCAGCAAATATTAAGTAAAAAATGATGGGGAGGGTTTCTAGACGCGAACATGGTATTGACAAATTGGGTACCAACATAGGGTTCTGAGCATTTGGCCCTTCTTGAGCTGGGCCTCCACCTTGAGCACCGGAGACGGGCGGAGGTCCACCAGAGGGAACCGCCATCGCACCTCCAAGGGGCATCAGTGGATTGCCAGGGGGCATCGACTCATCTATGCCAAAGTACAGCAGAAGTCGAGTGCAATCAACAGTACCTGTCGACACAGAGGATCGACAATGCATGTTTTGACAGATGCCTACCATCTTGAAGCACCGGTATCTTTCCTGATATGTCCTCGCCTTTCGCTGCACGGAATTTGGAGAGAACTCGGGGGTTGGGTGCCTTGAACGACTTCAACTTGAAGGTTTGGTCAGAATAGTCCTGGGCCGGCGGAGTGCCTAAAGTGATTAGCCATAGATCACTTCAGATATTCTAGCCATAGCAGCGTCTGCGGGATACAACACTCAATGGAATCTACAATCATCCTAACTCCGCATCTTATCGCATCATTAGAGGGACGTATCATTCGGTTTGGGCGTCCAAGCAACACGAAAAGTGACGAGTCATTACTCACCTTTGCCCAGACTAAGTACACTACGACATGTCCGATCTCCAAAGTGGTCCAATCTATAACGGTGATAATACCGTCAGTTTGCTAGTATCATAGCTTACTTTTCTTTGGGGGATAATTCGCAGAAATCTCCAACCTGTGTTCGCATCACGGTCCTCCTCTGCTCGTCGCGACTTAGCTTCACCGATGGGCATGTGTATGTCTTCATGGCTGCAGTAGCACACTTCACTGGCGATACTGTACCATCCTAGACTCACATAACATGCCTGACGTTTTCTTGCAATACCCGCAAGCATAGAGGAAACACCCCTCGTAGTCGCAGGGTAGGTACTCTCCTTTCACGATGTACCTGCAGTGCGCCGTTAGTATCGTCACGGGCCACCCAAAAGCCTCATACTTCCGTATTCCCTTGATAGCATCACTCTGTGTGCCTACTATGTAGACCCTCTCCTCAGTGGGAGGTAGAGATGCTAGGGACCCGGCGGATAAGCGTCGTATCTATTCGAGAGCTGGACAAATCGAGTTCACTTAGGGATATAACCTGAAGGCCGTGATGAGTCTGAGACGGATTGTGAAGGGAAGCAGCAGTGGCGTTGCCAGGCCTTGTAGGATCTTCAGGCGAATTGGACATTGTGACAGCTCGCGACCTATCTTTACGATGTAACTATCCACTCAGCTGTAACAGCAGGTGCCCCTACCGTATCTGGACCAGAGTCTGCGGTCCCTGCGTTGGTGGGGCACCGGGGAGTCTGAGAAGGCGAGAGTTGTGAATAAAGGATCGGCCGAGATTCCCACGGAGGTCGGGGAGAACTGTACAATAAACGAGGCTTCTTCACCCTACTTGGACGCGCAAGACGATGAGAGAAGGCATGCCGTTTACTTACGTTCCTGGATCGGACGCTAGACTGTGAAGGGAGAGAAAGAGAGCAGCGAGGTTCAACGAGGCAGTCGGTGTCATTTGTAAATGCGCCAAATTTCTGCGAGACTCTGGCTTCCGGCGTGGAGCTTAACCGGACGAGCAAGAGCTGATTGTAGGGAAAGGCCTCTGATCCTCGTAAACGCGGTCGCAAACGTAGCAGAGGGGCAACCTTCGATGTGTCCACGAGTTGGTCATACAATAGTTGTAGTGGTCCCATCGCTATTCTCAGTAGAGCGAATGGGTAGGCGATCAATGACGCATGATCCACAGTTGGCAAGGAGTTGGACGACCGTCCAACGACAGACGACTGTAATATCGAGTGATCGCGGCCGTGGTTCTCCTGTAAGGCATTGGGACCTGTGGGGTCGCCTCACTCGAAAGTTCTGAGATGCAAAACTTGAATAGGTGGCGTTACGCAGAAAGCTCCAAGTGCCGTGCCGGAAATGCACGAAAGGACTCCGTCGCTCCGCCCAAGATCGGCGCAGGATATGCATCCGCCTGGGAGATTATTGCGCCGAGGAACCCTGGCATATCTGCCCCTCAAACGAGAGAGTCCTACTCGCTGCGAAATTGATTCCCGAATTTTGTCCAAGCTGGATTTACCTTGATCTACTGGTGAAGGTGATCTTCTTAACCCGTGTGCATATCTTTGTTTATTATGGCATATCTTGGAGTGGTGGCAGACTATTGCATAGTCGCCCCGGTCGGAGAAAGTGGTTATATTGAGGCATATCTTGGGATGGTGGCATATTCGCCCCGGTCGGAGAAAGTGGTTATATTGAGGCATATCTTGGGATGATGGCATAGTCGCCCCGGTCGGAGAAAGTGGTTATATTGTGGCTTATCTTGGGATGATGGCATAGTCGCCCCGGTCGGAGAAAGTGGTTATATTGTGGCTTATCTTGGGATGGTGATATAACCGCCCCACGCGAGAAATTGATTGCATTGAAGCATATCTTGTGATGATGGCATAGCCGCCCCGATGAGAGCAATTGATGTCACTGGTAACCATGATACATGCCTCTGAAAGGTGCAGTCATGATGGTGATAATGTATTCATGCGGCCTGCGACTTGCCTACTGATCTGACATGCGAATATTTTATGGACCAAGATATCGGTTTGACCTCGAAATGGATATCATCAATCGTATAACTCTTTCAGTTGAAAGAGATATGTCCAACGCTTCGAGTCGAACTCAAGCATGTTTTAGTATCTGGCGTAAATTCCTCACTTGTTGATCATCTGGGCTTGCGTTATCATGTTGATGGCTCTAAGCACGTTGAGAGACGACGAGCCATTCGGCTATTCTACCGGTAAGTGCCCGAACCGAGACCGGGGCGAATGGAAAATAAATGAGGAAACCCGATAGTGTAAGATATAGAGACGACTCTGTACCAATCAGAGTAGTCTGTTGTAATACGGATCTATGCGTTACCTACAGCTTCAGACGGATCTTCAAGGTTAGTTCGCTGAGGGCGGGAACACTGGGCTGCTACTTGACTTGAAGCCGTGGGCTTGGAGGGTTTTACACACTAACGTGAACAGATTCTTCATCCTGCACCAATGACACTGCATTGAATTGATGAAACGAATAATTCCTCCATCACAGACTAGAACTTCTCCGGGATGTACCGCTGAGGAAGGTGGGATTCTAAGCTTGTCGATCGTTTCGTTAGAGAGCATCAGGCCTGGCTCCATGTCTTCGGATGATGGAGGACTCACAAGAGCTTAGACTCGAGATCCTGACGGGAGCGAAGTATGGCCGAACTGCAGTAGCTGGAATATCTCCTGTTGCTTCGCAGAGTGTTCACAAGGCATATCCCTAAAATCATGCTGTCGGAAATAGCTGGTAGTGACATTATGTACCCACTGGAATGCGATGATCACACGGGATGCACGAATGAACTAAAAGTGAAGGGACCCTCATCCTGGTCAGTAGTAGCCATGCTGAAGTTGTCTGCACTCACCTGCGTGCAGGTTCTTGGTAGCTGTGCGACATGCTGCTGATAATTCGACGCCCTTTCTAAGATCAAAACTCATAACTGGCATTGGATCTACGCAGACTACTCGATCAGTGACTATCAGACTACAGCCTCCCGCTCATATCGGGTTGGTCACTATCACTGATGCTGTCATTTGGGAAATTACAGGTATTCGATCGATCTTTCTTCCCTCCGCAGAGTGCTTGGAGAGGCTCTCTTCGCCTTGGTCGTATCGCGGGTTGTTCTTTCCGAAGCGGCAGAACTACCGGTCACGTGTCTGATGCCGATGGGCATCCTGGGAAGAGGAACCTTCGGCGTTGTGAAACGCGTCAAGGTGATCGAGAATCTCCTCTCTAAATTCTATGTTTGGCGACGATATCAGATCGCGCACTGTGAAGATTCTGGGGACATAGCTATTGATATGGCTCTGAAATGCGTCAAAAAGGCCAACCATTCCCGATCCCTCAAGTAACGATCAGCCATGGCGAAGCCGGTCTAGCCCTGAGAGACAGTTCCATCTAGGAGTTGCGTTTAGGGTACTCGAGCGAGAGAGAGATCTTCTAACGAAGGTCGACCATCCGTGCATAGTGCGTCAGGCTGCCACGTTACAGGATGAAAAGTAGAGTCTTCTGTAGTCCACCAATTATGTATTCGTACCGATAGATACGTGTATTTCCTTCTGGAGTGCTGTGCTGGAGGGGATCTCCATGCACGCATGCGCACTATCGGGCTCTTCTCATTAGAGGCGGGCAAGTTCGTTGCAGGTGTGAATGATGTCCAGAAGTTGCGGTATCATGTTGGGTGTCGTAGGTAGCGTGCATTCCGCCCTACAGCATCTACATGGCCACCATCATATTATATTCCGGGACCTCAAACCTGAGAATCTCCTCCTTGATACGAGAGTACGTCAGTAGCTTGATCGCACGAACTGATGGAATCTTTCCGAATAACAACAAGAGGAACCCACTGCGTGTCTAGGCGTTTGAGTACTGATAGGCTTACTCATAGGAGATCAGTTGATATGTGTAGAGTTCTCCACTGAGTTCTCATCTTTTTTGGAAGCATCGTACCTATCCTGTCTGTCCTAGGGCTATCTCAAGCTGGCTGATTTCGGAACCGCTAAGAAGTTCACTCCGGGTAGTCCAGAGAAAACATATTCCCTAGTCGGAAGTCCTCATTATATGGTATAATGGGATCCCCTGGAATGCTGTTATCTTAGCAGTGTTCAGGCTCCCGAAGTGATCCTTGGTACGGGCTATAGTTACGAGTATGACTACTGGTCGCTTGGAGTTATCCTATTTGAGTGTTTGTTCGGTCCCAAGCCCTTCGGGGAGGAGGTGAGTCATGTGATCCCTTCGTTCGCAACCGGTGCCGACTCTTTTGTTATTCAGCTCCGCGACACGGAGCATCTGCAGATCTTCAACAGAATTGTCCGCGCGGATAGCGACCCCCTCTCGTTTCATCCATTCCTTACCCCCCAGCTAGACTCTGAGGAGAGAGATTCATGCGAACAGACTATTTCCGCACTCTTGTGTTACGATTCACACGATAGGGCAGGAAACATCCGCCGTATCTCAGAGGTGAGTCTATTTCTTGAGATTTATTCACCAAACTTACTAATTGTATTGCTGACGACAACCGGGTCGGGATGAACAAAATCTTTGGGTCGAGATCACATTTGACGAATTATGCTCCTTTTCTGTACATGTATTTTGTCAAGATGTCCGGGATGCCCGAAGTGTCCCATTTCTTCAGCGAGATTTGAAGCTTGTCTTATTCTGCCGCGCTCTTCCTTCAGTTCGGCATACTGAGAGGTTACCATCCCGCCCTCATCTGGGGCCGACTTTCTGTGTCCCCCCTGATGCCAGACACTACTGCTAGAGGCACCGCATAATTGTCGTTGTCCCTGCCAGATGAAGTGATTGTGTTGAAGTGGAAATGCAAGGCTTCTTTATTTCTCGTTCGACTACACGTCATTACCGAACAAACGAGGGAGCGGAACTATTTTATTTAGAGACTCGCTGATGGTACGTTTCGAAAAGTCCACCTTAACGATTAGAATAGGTAGAATTTGGTTGAGTTGATGGAATGTTTGTTGCGCATTGGCAGTTATCTGATTTGTATACTGTAGATGCAAATCATTGATGGCTGCAAGCGGTTCTCCGAAATAATCTAGCAACTGCCTGATGAGAGATTTCGAGTGAAAAACTCCCGTTTCTTGTTCACGGAAGATAGCTCTAAGTAAGTAGCATTACAGCACGATTTCCAACACCCTTCCGACGCACTGGAAAACTCCGAACAATCTTTAGAGATTTTTCTGGTCCCCTGAAGAGAGATCGAAAGGAGTTTGCTATCGATCTTATTGCCTTGCAGCAGCACACTGCTAATGAATACCTGTGCTTCTACGACGTGTTGACGACTCGAACGTGACTATCCGACACAGTCTGTTTTGTAGCATGTGAAACAAGCCCCGATGACGACATGCAATAAACAGCAAATACTTCAACACAACTCCGAATCGCATCGGATATCTTGCTAGCCCTACTCACACGATGATTGGAGAGCATCTACATGCTCAGGATACACATGATATGTGTTAAGCTAATCAGCTGATGAATGAGGAATGCGATTATATATGAATGATCGATTTCTACGGGCGGCCACAATATCATGCCAAAGATCATAGGGCGACTCACCAGTAGAGACCGATATACGGTTGACGATCTTCATCCTATAGAGCCCTAGGGCGGCGTCTGAGTAGTGGTTGTCGTCACCTGATCAGTAGACGTCGTAACGGTAGACGTCGCCGCCGTGGTAGTGTCAGGAGTCGGAGTTGTAGTGTCCTCGTAATCGCTGCAGACGCTGGGGCCGCAGAGCTGATCACCAACGTAACAGGCTGGCACATACAGCCACCACTTGCAGTAGGACACGCGATCACCGGAAAGGCCAGGGTTCATTGCGGCACAGTACGCATTGCAGTTTGGACTAGGGCCAGCATGGGAGTCCGGAGGGCCTCCAGTGGGAGCAAGGGTACCGGTAGGACAATCCGATACACCACAGGGCTGATCGCCTCCCTGACAGACAGGCTCATTCTTCCACCACTTACAGAACGAAGATGGTCCATTAAGTCCGACGCAATATTCGTTGCAAGGGGCAGACTCATGAGGGTGGGCACCAGCTGGAAGAGACGGTGTGGGGGCAGGAGGCCACGTCTGGGAAGTACAGATAGTTTGATCACCGCATGGCTGATCGCCACCGAGGCAGGTTGGACGAGGGAGCCACCACTTACAATACGAAGCCTCATCATTGAGACTCTGGCACATCGTGTCACAGGCTGGCTCATACGTTCCATCACCAGTAGGAACCACATCAGTCGGTGTAACTGTTACAGGAGGACCGCAGATAGCGACCGTACCACAAGGCTGATCTCCCCCATGACAAATCGGTGGGCTCAAATCCAGTTTACAATAAGAGGCACCACCATTGAGCCCCTGGCAGTAGATATCACAAGTGTTCTGCAAAGTGGCAATGTCGACCGTACTTGTTGGAGTCGTGGTGGCAGGAGGCGACGTGGTGGTGCTGACTTGGAGACGACGGAGACACCCTAACACCGCTGGAGAAAGAGCGCTGACAGCAAGGAAGGTGAGCATAGGTTGTAGGGATAGATCGAATACTGACACATTGGACGTTGCCTCCACCGCTCTGATTGCAGGAGCGTGAGTTGCGCTCGATCTCGGGGAAACTTCAATAATTGCACCCTTGAGAATTTTGACGGGGTATCTGAAATTGACTCTTGAGCTCGAATTACGTCTTCCTTCTTTGCAGTCGAGATCGGTTTGTCCGAAACGGGAAGATCCTAGTATCCTCCATTGTGCGCAAATTCTCCTATTCGCGGCTTTCTTGAGGTCTAGTAGTCTCCGGGATTACTTCATGCGGATGTTTTTCAATCGAGCTTAGTCATCACTTGAGTGAAGTCGGCTAGTTAGTCTTATACAGTAGTAATGCGATAGTACTCCAGCTTCCGGAGCTTCGTTCCGGTTGGCATCGAAGAACTCATCCTCCAGCGCTCGTGCAGATTTATCGGAATGACAGATCTCGCCATGCACACCGGTCGCCATGGGTTCGCGTTCACATATTTCGAAATTTGAGAATACCATAGCGACCCGAATCGGATCAGTCGATGCTGGCAAAAGGGCAACAAGAATGAAGTTCGACTTATATCCCGGTTGAAAAGCTATCCCGTTGGTGCTATCGTTGGATCAACACTCGATTCGAATGAGGTAGATTGTGGTGAGTGCTGTGTGGAATCCACAGTGGATGGAAGGAATTTTCGGAAAAGTGCAAAATTATTTGCTGCTGCGTATTGGATATTTTGTTGGGAACTGTGAAACGTAGGGAAATATGGGAGAAGGGGGCGCATTCGAATCTGCCATCCGCAGGCCGAGAAACGTTGGAATTTCACAGGGTCTGAACTGCGGGTTTATCGTGATGTTTGGGAACACTCAAGCAGGATATGTCGCCAATAGAGAACAGACGGAATGAGGCAAAGCATCCAAAGACAATTCGTGCACATTCCGAGTTGGCCACATATTAATATTATGTCTATTGGAATGCTGAATATCTTAATCGAGTCATCGGTGCGGTGGGAATTCCCGACTCGGGGAAGGAATAATGGCGCACAGGCAACTGACATCTCGACATGCATTCACTCATAGTAACTTGCATACCCTGTGATTTGCCACTTCGAGCTATGTCACATGTATCCGAGAATCTCGGACCAAGATGAGAAACTCAACACGGGAAGATATCGTTTCACTTCTACTCACTTCAATGGTCCACGAGCAGCGAAGAACTACGACACACATAATGAATGAACTCCGAATCAGTCAAGTGGCCCGATTCGGGTCATCAATGAAATGTAAAGACACAAATGAATGATATGAATGAAGGATATGTCGGACAATAGTGGACATGAAAGCGATCTCGAAAGGCAGCCGTTTTACGAGTTCGCCTAGAAGAAACCTTAGGGGGGAGCCTGGGTAGTGGTCGGAACTTGAGTGGTCGGAGGCACAGTGGTGACAGCCTGTGTGGCCACAGCGACAGTTGTAGCCGCCCGAGTGGTCGGAACGACGCTGGTAGCCGCCTGAGTGGTCAGGACGGCGGTCGTAGCCGCCTGAGTGGTCAGGACGGTGGTCGTAGCCGCCTGAGTGGTTTGAGCGACAGTAGTAGCCGCCTGTGTGGTCGCAGCGACAGTAGTGACAGCCTGAGTCGTCGGAAAGACAGTAGTAGCCCCCTGAGTGGTTGAGACGACAGTAGTAGCTCCCTGAGTGGTTGGAACGACAGTAGTAGCTCCCTGAGTGGTTGGAACGACAGTAGTAGCCGCCTGTGTGGTTGGAACGACAGTAGTAGCCGCCTGTGTGGTTTGAACGACAGTAGTGACAGCCTGAGTCGTCGGAGAGACAGTAGTAGCTCCCTGAGTGGTTGGAACGACAGTAGTAGCCGCCTGTGTGGTTGGAACGACAGTAGTAGCCGCCTGTGTGGTTTGAACGACAGTAGTGACAGCCTGAGTCGTCGGAGAGACAGTAGCAGCCCCCTGAGTGGTTGGGACGACAGTAGTAGCCGCTTGTGTGGTTGGGACGGTAGTCGTGGCCGCCTGTGTGGTCGCAGCGACAGTAGTGACAGCCTGAGTCGTCGGAGAGACAGTAGTAGCCCCCTGAGTGGTTGGGACGACAGTAGTAGCTCCCTGAGTGGTTGGAACGACAGTAGTAGCCGCCTGTGTGGTTGGAGCGACAGTAGTAGCCGCCTGTGTGGTCGCAGCAACAGTAGTGACAGCCTGAGTCGTCGGAGAGAGAGTAGTAGCCCCCTGAGAGGTTGAAACGACAGTAGTAGCCGCCTGTGTGGTTAGAACGACAGTAGTAGCCGCCTGTGTGGTTGGAACGGTAGTCGTGGCCGCCTGTGTGGTCGCAGCGACAGTAGTGACAGCCTGAGTCGTCGGAGAGACAGTAGTAGCCCCCTGAGTGGTTGGAACGACAGTAGTAGCCGTCTGAGTGGTCGAGGCTGACGGCATGGTCGTTTGTGTGGTAGGAGCAGCAGTACTGGTGATCTGGATAGTTGGCGTCACAGATGTAGTCGCTCCAGTAGTGATAGGGGTCGGGGTTGTAGTCTCCCCGAAGTCGCTGCATACGCTTGGACCGCAAGGCTGATCCCCAACATAACAGACGGGCACGTGGAGCCACCACTTGCAGTACGACACGCGATCACCGGAGAGACCGGGGTTGATAGCAGTACAGTAGGCATCGCAGTTTGGGCTGGGGCCAGCATGGGAGTCCGGCGGGCCTTCGGTGGGAGCGGGGGTACCGGTAGGGCAATCCGGTACACCACAGGGCTGATCGCCCCCCTGACAGACAGGCTCATTCTTCCACCACTTACAGAACGAAGATGGTCCATTAAGTCCGACGCAATATTCGTTGCAAGGGGCAGACTCATGAGGGTGGGCACCAGCGGGAAGAGACGGTGTGGGGGCAGGAGGCCACGTCTGGGAAGTACAGATAGTTTGATCACCGCATGGCTGATCGCCACCGAGGCAGGTTGGACGAGGGAGCCACCACTTACAATACGAAGCCTCATCATTGAGACTCTGGCACATCGTGTCACAGGCTGGCTCATACGTTCCATCACCAGTAGGAACCACATCAGTCGGTGTAACTGTTACAGGAGGACCGCAGATAGCGACCGTACCACAAGGCTGATCTCCCCCATGACAAATCGGTGGGCTCAGATCCAGTTTACAATAAGAGGCACCACCATTGAGCCCCTGGCAGTAGATGTCACAAGTGTTCTGCAAAGTGGCAATGTCGACCGTACTTGTTGGAGTCGTGGTGGCAGGAGGCGACGTGGTCGTGCTGACTTGGAGACGACGGAGACTCCCCAGCACCGCTGGAGAAAGAGCGCTGACAGCAAGGAAGGTGAGCATAGGTTGTAGGAATAGGGTGAATGCTAATTTCATGCACGATCAGCACTGGCGTCATCGCCAACCTGAGAACAGTGCAGCACACAGCTTACGGAATTCAAGCTCAGTATCCAGTACTTCTGACCAAATTCTCATGAATTTCTTCAGCTTTGCCACATGATGGGAATATGCTTCAGCTCGCAAGTCAAGATAGGCTTGGTCGAAACGGAAAGATTCTCGAATCTTCTCCGTGCGCGAGTCTTCCATTGGCCTGTTGCTAGCCGAAAAGCCTCTCACCACATCGACCATCTTCACATGGGATGCCCATGTTGGGACCCAGTAACCCACCTGAGCTAATACCGATGATTTCACACGGTACTTCAGAGCTTAAGCTCCGGTAGACCGAACGTCCCGGCATCGGAGTATCGACTTATTTGCTCTAATTTGGACTCTTCAGGCTCACTGCGATTTTTGTTGGACTCGTGCAGGGGCACTATGGGAAACATTGAGTTGTGAGGATTGTTGGTGAGTTCATTATTAAGGGTCGGCAGTCTCACGGCACACTTGAGGATCTGTCTTCATGGAGCACTGTACATGACCTCTACTACCGGTGGTTGTCTCCCTGTCAAATCGAAATTGTATGAGGTCTAATCCTATACAGAATCCGGTACTGGTTGGCTGAGAGAACATCTACAATGTAGAATCCTCAGCCAAGTACTGAAGCTGAAGTTTAATTCGTAATACCCAACTATTCGGATACGAGTCTTGTATCCGAGTAGTTGAGTCACTCCTCGAAACTAAACAACACAACTACAGGCTCCTGACGTTGTTGACTATCGGCTTTGTGTCTACTTTAGTGTATGTAAGACTCGTTAGAGCTTCGGCTTGTGTTCCGTGTTCAGTAGCCCTACTATCTTGTGACATGAAGTTGCTGGTGGTACTTCTCGAATCCCTGGCATCCGTGAACTGGTGTGTTACTTATCAGCAATTCAGTGCTCGTATCATTTTATTGGATTGGTGAGACCAATGCTCTGATATGCACTCTCGCCCGGACTCCATATTTTTGGCGATCCAATGTGAAATATATCGGTATGGATGATGGGGAGAGTTGAATATGTTTAAAACACAGCCAGAGCTAAGTGATCATATAGTTCGTATCTATTTCATCACGACCAACAAAATATCTGGAATGTTTCAGCTGCTTTTAGGTCTCCAAACATCTCTTCTTGAGAGGGTCTCTGTTCGAACTTTCGCTCTTATCCTCCCCGCGTCCCAGCAGAATCATGAAGAAGAGATATGACAGGTTTTCAGTGGACTCACAGCAACACGGATTCGAGGAGTGACCTACGAAAATCTCCACTACGAGTGGTGATAATCATCGGGGAGACGACATGACTGACTGAGGGCATGACGGTTGTTAAGGCTTACTGTTGCACACTCGACTAGAAATTGCTCTCTACTAGAGAGCTAGAGAGCTAGAAAGCTAGGGAGTCTCTAGCTTTCTTCTGGATGAGAGCAAGCTGTTGATCCAAACCCTCCGCCCGATAAGAGCTCACAGCGGGTTGATCTCCTCACAACAATCGGGAACAACACTCTAGTACCTGAATTCGCAACCCGTAATCGATGTGCAGCACGGATAGCGCGATTGGAAGGGAGATACGAGCTCGCACAATAAAAATGGTTTTACCTGTCCGGACGATGTCAGGTGGGGCGAGATATTGCATTGAACTTCAAAGTATCTTCTTGGAGTCTGCTCTCGCCCAGCTAGGTGATCTTGTACAATCTGATATGCTGTGTCGTTTCATTCCGAGGCTGTGACTCAGTCGAATTCTGCCGCTACGTGAGCCAGGTATCCAATGGCGCGTCTGAAGACAAGAAATGTTCCGCTGATATTTTGTAGACCGGAGGAAGCTGCTCGAAGACATGCCCATAAGAGAAGCTAACGACTGATTGCCTGGTGGTATGACACTCGGAATCTCCGTACCTCGTTCTCATGTCCGTGAATGGAACTGCGTACAGAAATCCTTCAATCACTTTTGCTGAAACTTTAACTTACCGTCGGTAAGTTACCGAAATTGAACAAACCAGCCACAAATGAGGTACTCCAGCTCTGTATCGAACACCCCTGAGATCGGTCGCATGTTACTCGTTCAACCACTGCAAACAGCACTGCATTCCTAATGAAGCCCTGTGCTTCTAGTTGCTCAATGAGCTGAGGTCGGTTGACGGTTCGAACATCACTCTATCCGACACAGTCTGTTTTGTAGCATGTGAAACAAGCCCCGATGACGACATGCAATAAACAGCAAATACTTCAACACAACTCCGAATCGCATCGGATATCTTGCTAGCCCTACTCACACGATGATTGGAGAGCATCTACATGCTCAGGATACACATAATATGTGCTAAGCTAATCAGCTGATGAATGAGGAATGCGATTATATATGAATGATCGATTTTTACGGGCGGCCACAATATCATGCCAAAGATCATAGGGCGACTCACCAGTAGAGACCGATATACGGTTGACGATCTTCATCCTATAGAGCCCTAGGGCGGCGTCTGAGTAGTGGTTGTCGTCACCTGATCAGTAGACGTCGTAACGGTAGACGTCGCCGCCGTGGTAGTGTCAGGAGTCGGAGTTGTAGTGTCCTCGTAATCGCTGCAGACGCTGGGGCCGCAGAGCTGATCACCAACGTAACAGGCTGGCACATACAGCCACCACTTGCAGTACGACACGCGATCACCGGAAAGGCCAGGGTTCATTGCGGCACAGTACGCATTGCAGTTTGGACTAGGGCCAGCATGGGAGTCCGGAGGGCCTCCAGTGGGAGCAAGGGTACCGGTAGGACAATCCGATACACCACAGGGCTGATCGCCTCCCTGACAGACAGGCTCATTCTTCCACCACTTACAGAACGAAGATGGTCCATTAAGGCCGACGCAATATTCGTTGCAAGGGGCAGACTCATGAGGGTGGGCACCAGCTGGAAGAGACGGTGTGGGGGCAGGAGGCCACGTCTGGGAAGTACAGATAGTTTGATCACCGCATGGCTGATCGCCACCGAGGCAGGTTGGACGAGGGAGCCACCACTTACAATACGAAGCCTCATCATTGAGACTCTGGCACATCGTGTCACAGGCTGGCTCATACGTTCCATCACCAGTAGGAACCACATCAGTCGGTGTAACTGTTACAGGAGGACCGCAGATAGCGACCGTACCACAAGGCTGATCTCCCCCATGACAAATCGGTGGGCTCAAATCCAGTTTACAATAAGAGGCACCACCATTGAGCCCCTGGCAGTAGATATCACAAGTGTTCTGCAAAGTGGCAATGTCGACCGTACTTGTTGGAGTCGTGGTGGCAGGAGGCGACGTGGTGGTGCTGACTTGGAGACGACGGAGACACCCTAACACCGCTGGAGAAAGAGCGCTGACAGCAAGGAAGGTGAGCATAGGTTGTAGGGATAGATCGAATACTGACACATTGGACGTTGCCTCCACCGCTCTGATTGCAGGAGCGTGAGTTGCGCTCGATCTCGGGGAAACTTCAATAATTGCACCCTTGAGAATTTTGACGGGGTATCTGAAATTGACTCTTGAGCTCGAATTACGTCTTCCTTCTTTGCAGTCGAGATCGGTTTGTCCGAAACGGGAAGATCCTAGTATCCTCCATTGTGCGCAAATTCTCCTATTCGCGGCTTTCTTGAGGTCTAGTAGTCTCCGGGATTACTTCATGCGGATGTTTTTCAATCGAGCTTAGTCATCACTTGAGTGAAGTCGGCTAGTTAGTCTTATACAGTAGTAATGCGATAGTACTCCAGCTTCCGGAGCTTCGTTCCGGTTGGCATCGAAGAACTCATCCTCCAGCGCTCGTGCAGATTTATCGGAATGACAGATCTCGCCATGCACACCGGTCGCCATGGGTTCGCGTTCACATATTTCGAAATTTGAGAATACCATAGCGACCCGAATCGGATCAGTCGATGCTGGCAAAAGGGCAACAAGAATGAAGTTCGACTTATATCCCGGTTGAAAAGCTATCCCGTTGGTGCTATCGTTGGATCAACACTCGATTCGAATGAGGTAGATTGTGGTGAGTGCTGTGTGGAATCCACAGTGGATGGAAGGAATTTTCGGAAAAGTGCAAAATTATTTGCTGCTGCGTATTGGATATTTTGTTGGGAACTGTGAAACGTAGGGAAATATGGGAGAAGGGGGCGCATTCGAATCTGCCATCCGCAGGCCGAGAAACGTTGGAATTTCACAGGGTCTGAACTGCGGGTTTATCGTGATGTTTGGGAACACTCAAGCAGGATATGTCGCCAATAGAGAACAGACGGAATGAGGCAAAGCATCCAAAGACAATTCGTGCACATTCCGAGTTGGCCACATATTAATATTATGTCTATTGGAATGCTGAATATCTTAATCGAGTCATCGGTGCGGTGGGAATTCCCGACTCGGGGAAGGAATAATGGCGCACAGGCAACTGACATCTCGACATGCATTCACTCATAGTAACTTGCATACCCTGTGATTTGCCACTTCGAGCTATGTCACATGTATCCGAGAATCTCGGACCAAGATGAGAAACTCAACACGGGAAGATATCGTTTCACTTCTACTCACTTCAATGGTCCACGAGCAGCGAAGAACTACGACACACATAATGAATGAACTCCGAATCAGTCAAGTGGCCCGATTCGGGTCATCAATGAAATGTAAAAACACAAATGAATGATATGAATGAAGGATATGTCGGACAATAGTGGACATGAAAGTGATCTCGAAAGGCAGCCGTTTTACGAGTTCGCCTAGAAGAAACCTTAGGGGGGAGCCTGGGTAGTGGTCGGAACTTGAGTGGTCGGAGGCACGGTGGTGACAGCCTGTGTGGCCACAGCGACAGTTGTAGCCGCCCGAGTGGTCGGAACGACGCTGGTAGCCCCCTGAGTGGTTGAAACGACAGTAGTAGCCGCCTGTGTGGTTAGAACGACAGTAGTAGCCGCCTGTGTGGTTGGAACGGTAGTCGTGGCCGCCTGTGTGGTCGCAGCGACAGTAGTGACAGCCTGAGTCGTCGGAGAGACAGTAGTAGCCCCCTGAGTGGTTGGGACGACAGTAGTAGCCGCCTGTGTGGTTGGAACGGTAGTCGTGGCCGCCTGTGTGGTCGCAGCGACAGTAGTGACAGCCTGAGTCGTCGGAAAGACAGTAGTAGCCGCCTGAGTGGTTGGGACGACAGTAGTAGCTCCCTGAGTGGTTGGGACGACAGTAGTAGCCGCCTGTGTGGTTGGAACGACAGTAGTAGCCGCCTGTGTGGTCGCAGCGACAGTAGTGACAGCCTGAGTCGTCGGAGAAACAGTAGTAGCCCCCTGAGTGGTTGGGACGACAGTAGTAGCCGCCTGTGTGGTTGGAACGACAGTAGTAGCCGCCTGTGTGGTCGCAGCGACGGTAGTGACAGCCTGAGTCGTCGGAGAGACAGTAGTAGCCCCCTGAGTGGTTGGGACGACAGTAGTAGCCGCCTGTGTGGTTGAGACGGTAGTCGTGGCCGCCTGTGTGGTCGCAGCGACAGTAGTGACAGCCTGAGTCGTCGGAGAGATAGTAGTAGCCCCCTGAGTGGTTGAAAGGACAGTAGTAGCCGCCTGTGTGGTTGGGACGACAGTAGTAGCTCCCTGAGTGGTTGGAACGACAGTAGTAGCCCCCTGGGTGGTTGGGACGACAGTAGTAGCTCCCTGAGTGGTTGGAACGACAGTAGTAGCCGCCTGTGTGGTTAGAACGACAGTAGTAGCCGCCTGTGTGGTTGGAACGGTAGTCGTGGCCGCCTGTGTGGTCGCAGCGACAGTAGTGACAGCCTGAGTCGTCGGAGAGACAGTAGTAGCCCCCTGAGTGGTTGGGACGACAGTAGTAGCCGCCTGTGTGGTTGGAACGGTAGTCGTGGCCGCCTGTGTGGTCGCAGCGACAGTAGTGACAGCCTGAGTCGTCGGAGAGACAGTAGTAGCCCCCTGAGTGGTTGGAACGACAGTAGTAGCCGTCTGAGTGGTCGAGGCTGACGGCATGGTCGTTTGTGTGGTAGGAGCAGCAGTACTGGTGATCTGGATAGTTGGCGTCACAGATGTAGTCGCTCCAGTAGTGATAGGGGTCGGGGTTGTAGTCTCCCCGAAGTCGCTGCATACGCTTGGACCGCAAGGCTGATCCCCAACATAACAGACGGGCACGTGGAGCCACCACTTGCAGTACGACACGCGATCACCGGAGAGACCGGGGTTGATAGCAGTACAGTAGGCATCGCAGTTTGGGCTGGGGCCAGCATGGGAGTCCGGCGGGCCTTCGGTGGGAGCGGGGGTACCGGTAGGGCAATCCGGTACACCACAGGGCTGATCGCCCCCCTGACAGACAGGCTCATTCTTCCACCACTTACAGAACGAAGATGGTCCATTAAGTCCGACGCAATATTCGTTGCAAGGGGCAGACTCATGAGGGTGGGCACCAGCGGGAAGAGATGGTGTGGGGGCAGGAGGCCACGTCTGGGAAGTACAGATAGTTTGATCACCGCATGGCTGATCGCCACCGAGGCAGGTTGGACGAGGGAGCCACCACTTACAATACGAAGCCTCATCATTGAGACTCTGGCACATCGTGTCACAGGCTGGCTCATACGTTCCATCACCAGTAGGAACCACATCAGTCGGTGTAACTGTTACAGGAGGACCGCAGATAGCGACCGTACCACAAGGCTGATCTCCCCATGACAAATCGGTGGGCTCAGATCCAGTTTACAATAAGAGGCACCACCATTGAGCCCC
>NW_003207480.1:0-915 GCF_000006405.1 Perkinsus marinus ATCC 50983 | reverse complement strand
GCAAAGTCAGTCGTCGGAGTGTAGAGGAGGATAGAGTAGTTGTCACCCTTGAGGACGTGATCGCTTCCTCAGTAGTGGTCGATGTAGTAGATGTCGTAGCACTTGAAGAGGATAGTTCATCGACCCAGCCCTCTTCGAGACTCTCTGTCTTAGTAGAGGTCGCGGCGAAGTCGGTAGTCGGCGTTTTAGAGGAAGACAAAGTAGTTGTCACTGTTGTGGACGTGGTCGCTTCTTCAGTGGTGGTCGATGTAGTAGTTGTCGTAGTACTAGAAGAGGGCGATTCATTAAGCAAATCTTCTCCGAGACTCTGCGTCGTAGGAGAAGTCGCAGTAGCATCAGTACTCGGAGTTGTAGAGGAGGAAAGAGTAGTTGTCATTGTTGACGACGTGATCGCTTCCTCAGTAGTGGTCGATGTGGTAACTGTAGTAGTTGTCATTGTTGAGGACGCGGTCGTTCTTTCAGTAGTGGTTGATGTCGTAGTACTAGAAGAGGACAGTTCATTGAGCCAGTCTTTCTCAAGGCTCTCCGTCGTAGTAGAAGTCGCGGCAAACTCGGTAGTCGGAGTTGGAGAGGAAGACAGAGAAGTTGTCACTGTTGAGGATGTGATCGCTTCTTCAGTAATGGTCGATGCAGTAGATGTCGTAGTACTAGAAGAGGACGGTTCATCGAGCCAATTTTCCCCGGGACTCTGCGTCGTAGTAGAAGTCGCGGTAACATCGGTAGTCGAGGTTGTAGAGGAGGACAGACTAGTTGTCATTGTTGAGGAGGTGATCGCTTCTCCAGTAGTAGTCGATGTAGTAGATGTCGTAGTACTTGAAGAGGACAAATCATCGAACCAGCCCTCCTCGAGCCTCTCTGTCGTAGTAGAGGTCGCGGCAAAGTCAGTCGTCGGAGTTGTAGAGGAGGATAGAGTAG
>NW_003212754.1:0-2101 GCF_000006405.1 Perkinsus marinus ATCC 50983 | reverse complement strand
AATGGTATGGCGCATTTCCTCCAGCCTGGATAACAGTCTAGATAGTATAGTATACCCACAGGCAGCCCACCTAGCATCCTTCCCAGAGTGCGAGCTCGACACTATCCCCTCTTCCCCTATGTTAGACCTATCATAGTAATGCTGGTTCCTCCCCCCATGCCGTGATAATACCTTCGTCTTGGAGCTGGTGGATCGAGAGTTATGGTGGCAGTAGGGTCTGGTAAGGTGAATGCTGGCACCTTAGGGTGTGGCTCCTGAGTACCCCAAGAGGATGGAGTCTTCTTATATTGTACTGTATGGTAAGGCCCTGTATCCGCATCGGGAGAAGGCTTGGTCGTTTGGTCAATAGACTATCGATAACACCCTATCACCATCCCATACTTTGTGTAGCCTCACCTCAATCCCATTAACTGTTGAGGATCTAGCTGAGGACATCTTATCATCATCGTCATCTGATGTATATAATAGACTCTGGGCTACCGCTCTATGATGTATCCTAAAGCCGATCCTTGCTACCCTCACCACATGTACATTCCCTTACCGATCTAATAGATCGCTCTCTTGCCGTAGAGCATCCAGTTCCGCCTCTAGAGCACTATTCATCGACGTGAGACCATTCTACCAATCAAATCGCGCCGAGAGACACTTCGCACGCCCGACTAATCGATATCTTTCTGGATACTGTCTGCCTCCTATTGATATCCTCATGATGAGCTAGCAGCTCGATAGTTTATTAATTCATTGCACCGAGCTTGCTTCAACCTGGCTAGTGGTCACTACTGCTCGGCGATTGCATAATACCTCTGTATGTGGTTATATATGTAGTGTATCAGTGACCACCTTATAAAGGCTTTTAGCTGTGCTTAGATTACTGCTCTCATTGCTGCGAGTATCATCCTTCACATCTTCCTAGTTTTACTAAGCTACTCGTTCTCGTTATGTCCTCTGCCGAAGGCACCATCAAAGTAAAGCAGGGCTTAGCCCAGATGTTGAAGGGTGGTGTTATTATGGACGTTATGACCGTCGAGCAAGCTAAGATTGCTGAGGCCGCTGGTACGTCGGCCAAGATGCCCATCCTTAGTATTACATAGTCTCATCACTTCATCGTCAGGTGCCGTAGCTGTTATGGCACTCGAGCGTATCCCTGCTGATATCCGTGCTGATGGTGGTGTTGCTAGGATGTCGGATCCCAAGATGATCAAGGAGATCATGGATGCTGTTTCCATCCCTGTTATGGCTAAATGCCGTATTGGCCACTTTGTTGAGGCTCAGGTAACTTCATTACTCCATCGTGGGTGCATGCCGTAAGGTGGGGCTCCTGTTAGGTCCTGGAGGCTGTTGGTGTTGATTATATTGACGAATCTGAGGTCCTTACTGTTGCCGATGAGGATAACCATATCAACAAGATGAAGTAATCCCAAACTCTTTAGTATCGTCACTATGCCGGTCCATCAGGTTCAAGGTTCCCTTCGTGTGTGGATGCCGTAACCTCGGTGAGGCTCTCCGTCGTATTGCTGAGGGTGCCAGCATGATACGAACTAAGGGCGAGGCTGGCACTGGTATTAGACATTAATCTACGCATGTTGGTTTATTCTGATACTCTTAGGTAATGTCGTCGAGGCTGTTCGCCACATGCGTACTGTGAATAGGGAGATCCGCATCCTCCAATCTCTGGAGGATGATGAGGTCTTCACCTTCGCCAAACAGATTGGTGCTCCTCTTTCCCTTATCGAGGAGACTCGAAGGCTTGGTCGCTTGCCTGTGGTTAACTTCGCCGCTGGTGGTGTTGCCACTCCTGCTGATGCTGCTCTCTGCATGCAGCTCGGTGTCGACGGTGTATTCGTTGGCTCTGGTATCTTCAAGTCAGACAACCCGGAGAAGCGTGCTCATGCTATAGTCCAGGCCGTTACTCACTTCAAGGACCCTAAGGTGAGTGCCTGCATAATGATGGATAGTTATCATGAGTGGATCTTTGTAGATCGTTGCTGAGGTGTCCGAGGACCTTGGTAAGCCTATGACTGGTATCAACTGTGATGAACTGAAGGTCCGCTTTGCCGAGCGTGAGGGTGGTAACATGCCTGCTACTACCAATGACAAGAAG
>NW_003212581.1:0-1725 GCF_000006405.1 Perkinsus marinus ATCC 50983 | reverse complement strand
TTCGACTCTATCTTATGTTCTCTTTTACAACATATACCGGAATCAGCAATAAGCATGCTAGATTAGACCAACCGGGCTAGAGTCCTATCATTGAGCTTATGTTCACTTAAGGTACTCTACACATTGTAAATACGGGGAGCTAAATTCGGCAAGATGACTATATTGGCTCAATGTATCAATGATCAGTATTTTTAAGCCCTATGAAGACCCACAGATTCAAATGCCACGTGCACATGTACACGAAAATCACAAAATCGTGAGACTTCGATGTGATCCCAAGATGAGTCTCACCATCTTTCTAGCGTGGTATTTACCTCAACTGACTTATTCATCAAATCCACAAGAAATCAGGCTCTATCAGCAACATGCAACATTCATGAGAATAGCATGACAGAACAGCACGAAAATTGCCTCCACGACTAGACAGAAAACCAGTCAATGAGCAAACCCTACACCACCCGATACTAGGAACTCTACACTTTACATTGAACCCAGAAGCTATTTCAATGGTTTAGCCCTTCCAACAAAAGCGATGATGATTCTGCTATCAGCAAGTATTAGGGAACCTTTAGTATCCACTACTACTTACTGAGCGCCAATGAAACGATCAAGAGAACCCTTAGAGGAGAGCCACTGAGCGTGGACTCCCATGGGGATCAAACGGCCCATGGCCTTGTACTTCTGGTAGTCGTCCTTGGTGAACCGAGTGAAGCCCCAGTTGTGAGAAACATGAATCTTCTGACGACCAGGGATCTTGAACTTAGCACGCCTAAGAGCCTCAACGGCAATCTGCTCCTTGTCCAACCTAGTTCGGATGGAGATCAACACCTGGCCGATGTTGACACGAGCACAAGTACCATTGGGCTTGCCATAAGCACCACGCATACCAGTCTGGAGCCTAAACAAGAATAGTGAATTGACCACGACGAAGGACTTATATACTCTACCTATCAGCACCAGCACAGGAAAGCATTTTGTTGATACGGAGGACGTGATAAGGATGTACACGGATCCTCATGTGGAAGCCTTCCTTACCAGCCCAACGCAACATGTAACGGTTGGCGGCGACACGGGCAGCTTCCAAAGCCTCAGACGAGACCTAAAGTGGAGCGATAACCACCGATAAGAAAGATGAGCACAGTGTTACCTGTTCGTACTCATCAGAAACCATGTGAACGGCAGCGGGGAACTCATCTACGGAGGCGTTCTTGTAGCCAACATCGTAGATCCTGATCTTAGGATCAGGCACACCCCTGCAGAACCTACTCTTGGGGTAGGGCTTGTTCTTGCAATAGCGATAACAACGAGCTGGACGGCGACCCATGATTAAACAACCAGGTTAGAGGTCTGAAGAAGGTTGGACAGGCGAATCTCACTACCTTATCGATCGCCTGATCGATCTCTGCTAGTTAATGGTAAAAAGCGCGCGCCCGAATAGTGGTTGAGGATTCCACAATCAGCTTGTGTTCCGCTGTAGCATCGTGAATCGGTACGATGATAGGATCTCTATCAACCTTGAACTGAGGGAGGGGAGTAGGTTCGAACTGATCGGACTGAGTAGGAAAAAGTATCATTCAATGAAGCCTTCGACTGACATCGATCTCCCCCAAGAAGCCATAGATGAATATCGTATGGTTTTCAAACTCATCGACAGAGAGAATCGAGGTAACAAGCTGACTTTCACATCTTCAGATCTCTTTACAGTGTGCTCAATCCGTACGAAAT
>NW_003199964.1:0-1018 GCF_000006405.1 Perkinsus marinus ATCC 50983 | reverse complement strand
TCCGGTCGCGAGATTATTATATATCATAACACGCTTGTCGGTTGCACCATGGCAATATGTCATCATTAGAAGGCTGATGTGTGTGAGATACCCGCTGAATTTAAGCATATAAGTAAGCGGAGGAAAAGAAACTAACTAGGATTCCTTAGTAATGGCGAATGAACAGGGATCAGCTCAGTGCCAAATCGGAATCACTTGTGGTTCTGAAATGTGGCTTGAAGGCAGTACCAGTGGCATCGCGGACGAAAGTCTCTTGGAAAAGAGCGTCATAGAGGGTGAGAATCCCGTGAGTCGTTCGCCGTTTGTCACGTACGGTCTGCGTTCTAACGAGTCGCGTTCCTTGGGATTGGAGCGTAAACGGGTGGTAAATTTCATCCAAAGCAAAATATATACTCGAGACCGATAGCACAAAAGTACCGTGAGGGAAAGGTGAAAAGAACTTTGAGAAGAGGGTTAAATAGTGCCTGAAATCGTTGAGAAGGAAGCGGATGCCGCCGTTGCATATGCTGATTGTAGGATTGCTGCTCGCTCCTGTCTTCTGCTACTCATTCACAGACCTGGTCGTGTTGAGCAGTTGTTTGGCAGATGTTAGTGGTGTTTCCTACTCTCAGTCGTCAGCATCACTGGCTGAGTGGAAATAATCCTTGGATGCTAATTGGTTCGCTATCTGTGAATTGGTTGCTTCCTTGCGATACTCACTACTCGGTCAGTGAGGAAGTGCGTTTGCTGGTCAACGAGCTTTCTAACTGTCATTACCCTGCGCTTTTCGATTCGTCGAGTGGCCAGGATGTGGCTTTGAGATTGTTCGCACTTAGTAATCGCGATGCTGGCTTCCAACGGTTGCCTCCGGCCCGTCTTGAAACACGGACCAAGGAGTCTAACGTATGTGCGAGTGTGTGAGTGGCAAACTTATACGCGTAATGAAAGTGAGGCCGTATGGCCATGTTGGGGTCACCAACAACCGACCTTGATCTTCGGTGAAAGGTTTGAGTATGAGCATATCCGTTAGGACCCGAAA
>NW_003202535.1:0-917 GCF_000006405.1 Perkinsus marinus ATCC 50983 | reverse complement strand
GGATTGACGTTTACGAGCCCCCACCGGGAGATGACCTGTGGCACAGTAGATTTCATCGCCACTCAGGACTATATGGTATAGCTCGGAAAGCCGCTCGCGGTGGTGCCTGATAATGGTCGCAGGTTCGACCCCCGGTACCTCCAGTTTATGTCTTCTGTTTCGAGAAGAGTTACACAGCAGTGTCCACGGGGTTGGTCCGTGTGGCAGCTACTGCTATAAAGGACACTCTCCCGAGTCTACCTGAGCGGTCACAGATCGCCCTCATGACATTTGATGACAAGAGTGTGAGCATCTTCGATTTGCAGGTGAGGCCACCCCCCAATGTAGAGCACGTGTTATTCCCATGGCACCTTCTTCAGAGTGCGAATGGTACGGAATATGTGATTACTGATGTGGACGATCCCTTCCTACCTAAGCCCATGGATAGCCTTCTAGTGAACGTCTATGATGATGCTGTTAATGCCACTATTAATAACGTCCTCGACAGCCTCGCCGAGATGAACCCTCCATCAGTGGCCACTGACTGCTGCTGTGTCACAGCTGCAGTGAAAATGGCCAACTTGGTCATGCGTCATCTCGGTGGCAAGCTGAGTATCTTCTCGTGCACTAAGCCCATTGAGCTCACACCTAGCAAGTTGAAGAAGGAAGAAAGGGCTCCTGGTAGTAGAGAGATAGGGGTCTATCCTGAGGGCCCCGAACGTGTGTTGCAGATGCCTCGAGCATGATACCACCATCGTCGTCGGTCTTCAAGGATATGACATCGGATCTCATCGCGGTTCAGATCACAGTGGAGCTGTTCGTCGCAACAGACAATTTGCATATGGTAGATGCAGGGTGTGGGGATCGAACCTGCGACTGTCTGATTGTTGCAGGATTTGGCCTCACTAGCGCCTCTTGCTAAGTACACAGGGGGTGAC
>NW_003213262.1:0-910 GCF_000006405.1 Perkinsus marinus ATCC 50983 | reverse complement strand
TCAAGGCGCTTCTTCTCCTCCTCGGCCAACCTAGCCTCGCGCTCCTCTCTCTCGCGAGCGGCACGCTTCTCCTTCTGCTCGGCAACCCAGGCAGTATAAGCGCTGATCTTGGCAGAGCGCTCATCACGGAGCTCCTTGATCTGGCCGTATTTGGCCCTGATCTCCTTGTTCAACTTCTCACGGGCTTCAAAAATGTCAGACATGCCCTCCATAGCCTTGCGACGACCATCCATGAGCTTGGAATACTGCTCATGCAGCTTACGCCTCTCATCACGGGCCTTGTTGAGGTTACTGAAGATGTGTGATAAGAGTAGAAACGACTCTACAAGGGAGACTCACGTCTTGATGTCCTCCAAGTTAGCCTTGAGAGGTCCAACGTTGGTGGTATCGTACTCGCCGGAGGCAGCCTTCATGGCGTCAAACTTCTTGAGCTGAGGCTTCGTCTGCTTCAGCTCGGAAATTTGCTTCATCCTGATGATCATGAAGTTGTGAGATCAGTTCAATCCAAAGAGAAGTCGAACTTACAGTTCCTTCTCCTTCTTGAGGTCCAAGGATTCAGTATGCATCCTGTACTCGATCTCAGCGATCTTGTCATCGATTTGGTCCTCAGTAGAGAAGCCCAACTTCTTCTGCATGCTACTCAATTCAGCACGCAGTTGACGTCCCTAACAAGAGTGTAATGATGAGCGAACGCAGAGTAGCGACGAGTCGTGGTTACCTCAGTCTGTTTGGAATGGATACCATCCTGAGTCTTGCTCCTCTTAGTCTCCAAGTCGGACACGAGCTTCTGCTGCTCGTCCATCTGCTGTTTCAGCAGATCGCGCTTGCGGAGAAACTCATCTTTACCCTCGGACTTGCCGTGGATCTTCTCGTTGAGATCGTGAACCTAAACCGCCATAACAAACCGCCA
>NW_003204844.1:0-1012 GCF_000006405.1 Perkinsus marinus ATCC 50983 | reverse complement strand
CTATGCAAGAGGCGTATTCCCGAGCATATCATGTATCCAGTTCGCCATAGACACCAAGTAGGTATGCAGGCATGTGCATCTGTACATGCTTTGTCATCAGCTACAAGTTCCACTCCCCTCTAGCCCCTGCATGTGGCCTTATACTACACACAAGCGGCTTCACAGGCATGGACACTAGAGCTGGATACGCTATCATGGAGCATGGTCATCATCATAGTGTAGTCTCCCATAACCACCGATGATCAGCTCAGTCTTGGTGTTGCTGTAGGCTATTGGCGAGTCGAAGCCACCCAAGAGTGCTGTGTACGAGTTCCTCTCAGCTGAGCAACAACAGGAGGCCGACGACTTTCTCAAATCGGAAATCCTCCCAGAAGTCAGGTATTATGCGGCTTTGGTCATCTACTTGGTGTAGAGCCGTTCTTAGGCGACTATGGTTGGACTCAGACGTTGAGAAGGAGTTCGAGGACGAGTGGCTGAATAATGCGGCACCGATTACTACAGATGATGTGGCCCTCATGGAGAAAGCCTTGGAGGAGGTACATGAAGCTGCAAGTAGCTCGAGCTTTCCTCCTCGGGTGCGCTGACTACTGGTGTGTATAGATAGCAATAATACGTCGAAGCATGTTGAGGCTAGAGAGAGGAAAATACAGTCAGTTAAGGAGACGATAGACAAACAGGAAGAGGATCTAGCAAAGGACGAGAAGCGGCAGAGGAGAGGTCTCGGGCTCAAGCTTCCTGAGGCTACTAAGAGACAGAAGCTTCTTATTGCGGTAAGGAGGAGCAAAAGGCCAAAACATCTACGGCACTTCTCATGTCAGGTACTACCTAACAGAACAGCCAGTGACATACTCTGCACTTTCCCAGAGGAGATACTACCAGGGCCCAGGCTGTACAACATAACCCTCCGTCTAGCATGGTGAGTGTCCATAACCAGCATCATCGCCTCGTCAACCACCACCTTCGTCAACAGGGCCATCGTCTTTGGGGAGTACGGCCTATCTGCGTCGTCGGG
>NW_003209622.1:0-1801 GCF_000006405.1 Perkinsus marinus ATCC 50983 | reverse complement strand
AAACCCATATCGCATGGTTTAGAGTTACATGACTTCAGCATGGATCCACAACAGCAGACAATGGCAATGATAATGGCAGGACTAAGAAGAATCGACGATAGTATTGGGCGCGCGCGAAAACACCGGGACGCTCGAGTTCCCAAGCATTGTGTGCGACCGAGTCGGTCGGACCGACGACCCGTGCGGTACGAGAGGCTGTACAGAATCCATCCTTCCTCTGCAGCTCTCCATACTATTAAATCTCTGCTCAATGCCTACTTCACCGCTAGACGAAGAACAAGCCCGTGCTATGGATTATATACTTCAACGTATAGGAAACCATGAGACAGAGCCGGTATACTTCTTCGTCACTGGGTACCCTGGAGTTGGCAAGACAAAGTTGGCGACCGCGCTGATCAACGCTTTACAACCACAGAAGGAGGTCATTGCATTAGCCTGGAACGCCTTGTCGGCAAGAACGGTCGGGGGTCAAACGGTGATGGAATTCTTCAGCCTCCCGTTTGACCAGTCCGGAATAGTCGCTGATAATGCATACATGCGATCCGAGAGGGCGCTCACGGATAAGATGATGAATTGCCTGAAAACGGAAAGGCGCCAGAGGATCGCATCCGCAAACGTGGTTCTACTCATCGATGAGATTTCCGCTATACATAGTACAGTTTTTTGTGCTATCAGCGAAGTTTTCAAGCGCATACGTAACGATGATGGAAAACCCTTCGCCGGCGTTCCAACTCTGCTATTCGGCGATTTCCTACAACTGGGAAGAGTCGAATTCTGTGATACATCTCAAGAATTTCCCGCGGAAGAGTTCAAGACCGGGCCGTGTTGGGACACCTCCACTTGGCTAAGCATGGAACCGGTGACAATCTATCTTACTCGCTTCCACCGTGGAGCTGACCAAGGCTATTTGAACATGCTGTCCGAAATCAGGAGGGGCGAGCAGTGGAGGCCTGGCGTGCCTAAGTTCAGTAAGGAATCGTTGGAAGTACTTCAAAATATAAGAGATCGAGATGGAGGAGAAGCAGCACCACTGTAAGTGTCGGGAACATTTTAGGGTGATAGCTTTAGCAGTGTATGATTGAGCAAATAGAATATAGTGTACACATTTATCAGTAGATTCAATTCTACGTATTTGCATTTCCGAGTTTCAATTTCGAATCTCATGGAATTATAATTTAATTTCTTGATCTGAATTACATTTTTCATTATGATTATACCTATAAACTAGATGTTAAATTACGAGGAGTTTCATAATCCTATATTTGTCACCAACTTGTCTAGGGAAAAAATTCCTACAAAAAATTATATCGTCACTTTCATACCGATAAATACACGAAAAATCTGTTCTGGCTCCCCAGCTGAGCACAGGAGTTTCTTCACGAGAGGAACAAAATTCACACAGGGTTCAGACTCAGAAACACAGAAAACAACAGGAATTTACGAGAATATTTGCGTCAACAACATGTATGTTGGCTACATCCATATTTCCCCAAACTGGATAAATATGGTACCTTCTTGGTATGACAATATATAGATATTTATAAGAGATATATTATATATCCCGTATATAATCTTACTGTATATCATACATATAATCTAATTCATTTTTGAATAATTAGTGAAATGTTCTGATATCAGAGAATGGATAGCACTGCGTTCAATATGATACAGTAAATTTGTTAGTAATTATAACAAAGTAGCAAGATTTACAATTTATTCGGATAAATAAAAAATGTGAACGGATAGCATAACATAATGTTATTAACCATCTGAGAAATGACATAGAAATGACAATAGAAAG
>NW_003216404.1:0-2372 GCF_000006405.1 Perkinsus marinus ATCC 50983 | reverse complement strand
ATATTTATCGTTATGTTCATCCGTTCGCAACAGTGTCTCGTCTCCACGCGATGCAATTCCAAACTGGCTGAAATGCGAGAAACCACCCTATGAAGGCTGTTCTTGCTCTGGGGCAGCTATGCCATCCGATGGATAATGTATATCATCCATTCATCACGGCAAATTGCCGTCGGCAATCAAAGGCGATCAGAGCCTTCCGATATGCAGAATCGACTGAAACACCGTCCAGATCAACGGTAGACCTTCTTGGGTCTTGAAAAATTTCATTCGAGTCTGATATGCGCGACTCGAATTTCATTATAAGAAAGACATTTAAGACCCATGATGAACGAATCGATCGGTAATTCGTCTCACTCACGGGAGAAAACTAGCCGGCAAGGACGCTGTTGAGTTCTTCAGTTCGTCGGGAGATGTGGATTTCATCATGAGATATATTTCCTTCGAAGCATGACCTTGCGAACTTTTTGATGGACACTCCTGCGCGCCTAAGATCCAAAGACGAGATCCATCGATTCCGTCGTTACGAGCGTCTAAATCTCTCGAGTGTTTCAGTTATATTTCTGTCAGAACTACGGCACATATCTATCTATGCCTCTAATCATTGATTAGTGATTAATCACATCTCCCTCTTCATTTTTCGCCTTTCTTCTTGATTTTTTCCCCCAATTTCCTCCCAAATGTCCTTTTTTTCGATTTTTTCTATTTTTTTCCGGGGAGAAATAGGCATTCCTTCCTTCAGGAAAAATCGCCGTTCTTTCTAAAAAAAAGAATGAAAGAACGGTCACCCCTTACGACCCCCATAGAAGGGTCGGCCAAAAGAGTGCCCACACATGGCCCGAAAGGTGCATTTTTGGTAGTGCTGCCATTCAGGATGCCCTATCTTACAGTACCTGCAGGTACTATTGCTCATCTCAAGGATATAGGCACTACAAGGCTTGTTCAAAGGAAGGGGTTCTCAGTACGCTGAGGATGGTCTGTAAGCAGAAAGCTGAGACAGAAAAGGTAGAGGACTTTAATACTGCTAGTGGAGGTCGGGTGAGAGGAGCAGCAGACGATAGGAGTCAGGAAGTGTTCTACACCTTTTCAATCTCAAATTCAGCAAATGAAAGAACAAATTAGAAAAATGAAATTTGATTTTAGTCGGATGAAAGGAGTTTTTCACCGAATGAAAGTTCAAATTCGAAATGAAAGTTCGATTTTCGCAGACCACTCAAAAATGAAAGTTAAAATTCGAAAATGAAAGTTATGAATTCGGAAACACAAGTTGAAATTCGTCAAACACAAGACCAATTTCGACCAATGAAAGCTCGTTTCCATCACGTCTCGAAATGCACTATCCACACTACACGCACTTGCACCACATCTCGATATGCGCTATTCTGAATAGCCTATTCACACTCCACGAGTTGACAACTCGCACAATGTGCGAAGACTGCTCGAGGTACTTCTCAAATGTGAACAGTTATTGCACTGAGTGAGATTTACGGGTAGTTGTCCGGAACGTTGGGTCGCATCGGTCCGGGATCGATGTAACCCGTCGAAACCCGAACTTTTCGTAGAGGGTTGGTCCGGCTCGGTATTCACGGTATAGTATCATTAGCTTTGTCGTAGGTGAACTTGTGCATACCCTTACCTTTCAGCGCATTCCCACACTGGCTAATCAAGAACCTGAAGAACTCGTCATAATCTTTCTGACTGCTTGGTGCGACGGTATAAGGGTTGCTCCCTGTAACACCCACGTAGACACCAACCGGCAAATGGGGACAGAAGGCATATTCCCAAATGAAAAAATCACCCAAAGCATCTATTTGAATGCGAAAGCTATCCGCGAGCTTCTTGTAATAGGAGCCTGATGAAAAGGCTCCTGTGCACCAGACAGCACCCAAAGCGAGGATAGCTAGCAGGCTTACCATGAGGATTGTTGGAAGAATGAACGATAAGGCTATACAGGCAACAGTCTTTGTTCCATGCTCGAGCGATACAAACCAGTGTGTAGCATCTCCTTGATCAAGCCAATCACCACTGGTGAACAACCGATAGCGAAGCTATCGGACTCAGCAGAGGGATCAAGATATTCAAATTTGTGTTTAAGTTGATGGGTTTGACATGACAACTTACGTTTGTGTTTGGAGATTTTTCCGTGGCATCGGCGCTAGATGATGACTCATCATTGATGAGTTAGTCATCAGAAGATTTTTACGACTCGCTATCGAAGTTCAAACATATCCCGATGCTACCGAAAGGAAAGATCCTCAGAAGTCCCCTTCATTCCGGGGTCCTCCTGCTCTAACAACATCGATCAACTCGCGTACTCCGCCTAAAACGTTATCAATGAATAAGATTCCGCACAACCTTGTGCGGTGTAAGCCTGC
>NW_003206630.1:0-2646 GCF_000006405.1 Perkinsus marinus ATCC 50983 | reverse complement strand
AATAGCAGACTAGATGAGCTCAGCCACTCTAAGAACTAAAACAGTCCAACACAGACCTGCAAGGGGAGCGCACAGAGACCATCTCACACGCGATCAATGATCAGCATTCCAGCACAGAGCCAGCCCACCAGGATTGGAAACTTTGCAATTCACATTTTGCGAACATCACAAGTAGCTAAGACAGTTCGGATGAATCAGTGAGTGGTAGCATTGCTATCTGTAGAGGCCTCATCAAGAGTCTCGGTCTCGTCAATGAGGAACTGACGCTCCCATAGCTGCCGATACCTACACAGACCTCATGAAAGATCAGTATCATCATCAGCACCAAACATACTTTCCATTAGCAATGCCCATGAGCTCCTTATGAGAACCTTTCTCGACGATCCTGCCCTCATCTAACACGCATATGGTGTCGCAGTTCATAACCTGAACACCGAGGTCCAACTAGGATCCCCCCACCCCCCTGCCGTCCTCAGCAACTCACAGTGGATAGTCGATGGGCCACAATGAGTGACGTCCGCGACGCCGTCAGTTGTTCGAAACCCTTTAGGATCGTCTGCTCCGTCTCAGAGTCCAACGCTGATGTCGCCTCGTCAAACAACACCTACCCTCATGGTGCCACCACCAAGTCATATAAAAGACCACCCACCAGCTCCGGGTTCTTCAATATACATCTAGCTATGCCTATCCTCTGACGCTCCCCTCCGCTCAGTTTGAGTCCTCTCTCTCCAACCAATGTTTGATACCTATCGTTGATTCGTGACAGCGACCATTCTACTTCCTCTACGTCATTGACGATAGTCAGTAGTGATCACACTCACTATGACAATTCAATCTATTATCTACCACGCCGTGCCCCTCCGACCGGACCAACGATGAACCATACTCTACCCCTTAGGGAAGTCCATAACGGTGTTATGAATCTCAGCAAGCTTAGCAGCTGCAATAACCTCCTCCTCTGTAGCATCTAGACGACCATAGAGTATGTTGTTGAAGACAGTATCGTGGAAGAGTGAGCAGTCTTGCGGTACCACACCTATCCGAAGTCAGCACCTCAATGACAAGGAACACGACTACCACGCTTACCAATATTCTTCCTAAGGGAAGCCAAAGTCACCGAGTCGATCGACTGACCATCAATAGTGATGGAACCACTACTGGGCGCGTATAACCGCAGTAGCAACCGCAGTACAGTAGACTTGCCAGCTCCTAACATGAAGACCATCGCTACAGCTCAAGGCTCCAATACCGATGCCCCATAAGACTGCACTTACCTGATGATCCGACTATCGCTACTCTATGGCCGGCAGGGATGTCCAATGAGAAGCCATTGAGAATCTTCCGCGATTCCGAGCCGTAGTCGAACGTGAGGTCCTTGATGGATACCTCGCCGCCCTTGAGGACCTATGAAGAGAACCCTACTACCTCCAAGCTAATGCCAACAACAGAGATTGCCGGGCGCCCTTTCCAGAGACACTACCAGATCCTTGGCGTCGGGGGCATCTGTGATCGAGGGCTGGATCTTCATCAAGGCATGCAGTTTGCTCATGTCCACTAGGCTCATAGTAGTCTCGCGATATACCATACCAATCAGATTCAACGGACTCGATAGCTGCATCAGGAGGGTATCTACAAGTAGTCGCCCTCGTAGCTTCACCGAGTGAGAGGAGGGCTCACTTATCATGACAAGATCCCCTACAGGGAGGAGCCCAGCGGCACACTGGTTGAGGGCGATGAATAAGGTGGCGAATAAGCCCGTGTGGTAGATTAGCTGCTGACCGAAGTTAAGACGACCCAACGACTTCAGAACACGAATATTCTCCTCCCTGAAAACAGGGATAATCGATCGACCGGCGCTCTAGAAATTTACTCCCGTCTCGCTCTCCCAGTCAATGGAAGCGCGAAATGAATATAACGAGTGAAATGCCGTTCCCCACACTAAGAATACCACACTCCGCCCAACTCCAGATTGCTGTGCGTGTGACGACAGCGAAGTCAATCATGGCGTTTCGATACAAACTTGCGTGCCCACGCGAGTCCAACTGTCCGTTTCGTGTAGTAGATGCGGTATCCGTTGATCGAGAGTGTTGAATAATCGTCCAGAAGCCCACACGAGGCACTCACTCATATCTAGCCAGGGACTGGTCGTACAGGTCCGCCTCTCTCTTCTCGTTTGCGAAGAACCTCACAGACTCGGCGTTTATGACGGAATCCAATAGACGAGCATTTGCTTCATTTTCGGCCATCTAATTGGGCAATACCAATCGTCGCTCAACTCCTATCAGCGACACTCACGTTCATCTTCCGGCGATACTCATTCCGCTTCGTGGTATAGTGACTGAGAGGACGCATCGACTGACTACGGGGGAGGCATACGGACGATTACGTTGTGAATCCAACATAGGCGGCCATGGTCGCTGTAGTGATCAAAGCTGCTGGTATTCCAGCATGGGTGGCGAGAATCTGAAGAAGACATGTCCAGCAGGCCACCACTATCGAGGACCTGTACTCACCCATAGCACCAGGGAGAACTCGAGAGCTGTTGGTATCATCTGAAAGAACAATCATGCAGACATCCCGAGGAAGGTCGGACAGAACTCCCCACATTGAATAGCATCATATTCAGCATGCTCGTTACGGACCGCA
>NW_003202764.1:0-960 GCF_000006405.1 Perkinsus marinus ATCC 50983 | reverse complement strand
ATTGACGTATGCGTGAGAGAGATCGCGTGATCAGACACGTGATATCACACACACAGTCGAGTTGCGAGTACTCGAGAGATACTCACAGCGCAGCTCTTTCGAGGGCTACATACGAGATATAGCTGCAAATAATACGCTGCTCACAAGCGCACATAACGAACCACTCCGAAGAGTTAGTTCAAGCGGGATACAAAGCATTGAGTTGCGTTAACAACAAAATGTTTGTATCGGGAAGAAGAGCGACACTGATATGTATGTACAAAGAGGAAAGATCCCCTTTGTGCAGTATGCGTTGAGATTTCTACTGGTTCACGGAATTCTGCAAATCGCAGTGCTTATCGCACTTCGCTGCGTCCTTCATCGATTCTCGAGCCGAGGCATCCATCGTTGAGAGTTTGGAATTTCGTTTTGAAATACCAAAATCCAAAATTGGATTTGGATACTATGACTAGTACAATGGTTCATAGGAATTAATCACCTTAACAAGTTAAGGTGGGGGGATCCAAACAAAGCGGGGATCCCATCTCGCAACTCTCTAACAAAAGAGCAAGAGAGAGCGAGACCGCTGGTTTCTCAGAGAATGAATCGGTGTGAATGATCCTTCCGCAGGTTCACCTACGGAAACCTTGTTACGACTTCTCCTTCCTCTAAGTGATAAGGTTTGCAGAACTTCCCGCGAAGAGAACAGAAACTGAACTAATCGCAGTCCGGACAGCTCACCGGATCACTCAATCGGTAGGAGCGACGGGCGGTGTGTACAAAGGGCAGGGACGTAATCAACGCAAGCTGATGACTTGCATTTACTAGGAATTCCTCGTTGAAGACGAATAATTGCAATCGTCTATCCCTAGCACGACACGATTTCAAAAGATTACCCTAACCCTACCGGGCAAGGAAATACTTGTTGATCGTGTCAGTGTAGCGCGCGTGCAGCCCAGAACATCTAAGGGCATCACAGAC
>NW_003200777.1:3183-4761 GCF_000006405.1 Perkinsus marinus ATCC 50983 | reverse complement strand
AGTTGTCGCTATCATCACAGTCCCAAACGGGTGCTTTCATCACAACACATGTTCATAACCATTTTTACATTGTATATGCGATATATAGTTTCAGATAGATTCTCATTAATCGCATGGGAAAATAACATACATTTGCATATCAAATCGACACGCACTGTTAATGATGACGATTACTCGCAATGACTTCAGCTAGTATTCCTCCAACTTTCTTTCCATCAACAATAATATCATTCGGCCACTTCAACTGTGTTCGCTTACTCGCCGATTTCCGACTAAAACACATCACAGAATCATCCAGCGACCTATAAGGAGGTGAACTCATTTCGAATTTTCTAATTTTTTGGGTATAAAATTTTCCCCATTGTTATCAAACCCAGGGGGAAACGTTATTTCCCACCGTCACGCGCCACGAATTTCCTCCATTTCTCCACCACCTGATGAAACTGTCGATCGCATTGGCGACCGAAACTGCCATCACTTGGGTTAGCCCCGGCACTCGACGAACTTGGGCCTCATCCACGAAAAGGAGAATGCTCTGCATCGCACAACCTAATCATCAGAAAATACCAAAGTCAGAATAAAAAAATAATTCAACTTGAAATTAATACCCAAAATCACACAAATCTGCTGAAATTTCACATATATTCTTTCACTGAGGTAACTCACCAATTGGAGACTCCCAGCAATGCTTTCCTCTGCCTTTCCCAGCAGTTTGTACATTCGTAGACACACAGTACATGTCGTTCACATCGATCGTATCTAATCACTGTGAGAATGTACGTGCGCCTGCTCTCCTCAGCTGAGCTCAGAAAAGATTCCTTATCAATCGTAGTGAAATTCGAGCACAGAAACCAACAAGAATTTCCCGAAATTTTCACATATTGTCACCAACACATGTAGCTGACCATGTGCATATTCTCTCACACTTCCCTTACCGTTCCCCTTTAGCATCTCTTTGATCAACAACTGAGTTGAAGTAACCTCCTTATGATGCTCCTTATGCACTTTGCCCGGCCAAGTTGGTGAATCGGTCGCCATAGGTAAGAAGTTGATCTAATCTGGAGAATAATTTAATACCACACTTCCACCACATCTTCATAACACAACGCCTCGAAAGAGCCGTCTGAAACCTCCTGCTACAACACATATAAATCGGTCGTTTATGATCCGATGTGACAATGGTGACAAGAGAAAAACTTTATGCAACCAACACGACTGCAATTCTTTCCCACCATCCCCAACCCTAGACGAGTGTAACAGCCCTATAACTGTCCAGGGCTGTCGAAAGGCGTATAAATGTACGCCCTAGGCGTAAAGTTGAAGACGCCAGAAAAAAGCATACGCTGTATGGTAGCGAAAAAAGTACTTCCTACGCCCACGAAAGGTACTCTCTTTAGACCGGTCAGCTGACTACCTACATCGCGTATAGCTCAAGCGAGCCTCCAACCTACCTCGGGAACAACTAACGAGCCAGAGAATAAGTAACAAGAACAATCTCGGGCACTCATCCCCGCACCCGATACCAAACTGTCGATGAGAAACGCTTGTCGTTCTGCCGAGAGTAAAGGTGAAGAAAAA